>NC_079425.1:4381801-4446801 GCF_026213295.1 Gadus chalcogrammus
GTCACCGTGGCGCGGGAGGCTGGAACATTCTTTACTGTTGGAGTGCCGGTGGCTGGTGCTCTTAGCGTGATTCCTGGGGACACAGGAACAACAATAAACTAAAATGAATAACTAATAACAACAACAATCTATTGGTTGGCCTGTTGAACATACTACTCTAAGAATTTAAAAACGATCAGGTTTCTCATGAAGTGGCAAAGAATCATTGAAGAGTCTCAAAGCAAAATGTCCTTTTCTCGGTTTTGGGACCTCAGTGGTGGAACGAGCTCCGTTCCACTCTCAGGACCGCACGAGTCGCTCACTATCTTCCGAAAAAAACCCCTCACCTGTTCAGAGTCCACCTCGACTCTGCATAGCCACCCTCCCCCTTCTGGCCACCATTGTACACTGTATTGTGTTGTGTTGTATTGTATTGTATTGTATTGTATTGTATTGAAGTACTTAACTGTGTAGCAATTGCAGTAGCTGCTATCATTGCTGTAACACGGGGAATTGGTTAGCTTAGCGATTGTTGTACTTTCATTTGGTTCTATGAACATCCTTTCTGTACCGACAGCGATATATTGATGCACTTCTTATGGCAAATGTACTTATTGTAAGTCGCTTTGAATAAAAGCGTCTGCTAAATGCCCGAAATGTAAATGTAAATGTAAATCTGTACGCCTGTTTCATGCCACCCATCATTCAGGCTGTTCTGTGGTACGACCAAGTCTTAAATAAGTGTACAAGTACATCGACCACTGAGCGAATATATTGGTGAAATAGAAAGAAGGCTTCTAGGTTTTCCAATGAGCTTCCAATGATCCAATGATCTTCTAACAATACTCACACATCTCAGGACAGACCTGCCTGGTAGGGACGGAGTTCTCCCCATGGTGGAGGTGGAGGTGGTGGAGGTGGTAGTGGTGAGGGTGGGGGCGGTACGACCTACCTGGTGGGGACAGTGTTCTCCCCGTGGTGGAGGTGGTGGGGGTGGTGGAGGTGGTAGTGGTGAGGGTGGGGGCGGTCAGACCTACCTGGTGGAGACAGTGTTCTCCCCGTGGTGGAGGTGGAGGTGGTGGAGGAGGTGGTGGAGGTGGTGAGGGTGGGGGCGGTCAGACCTACCTGGTGGGGACAGTGTTCTCCCCGTGGTGGAGGTGGAGGAGGTGGTGGAGGTGGAGGTGGTGAGGGTGGGGGGCGGTCAGACCTACCTGGTGGGGACAGTGTTCTCCCCGTGGTGGAGGTGGAGGTGGTGGAGGTGGAGGTGGTGGAGGTGGAGGTGGTGAGGGTGGGGGCGGTCAGACCTACCTGGTGGGGACAGTGTTCTCCCCGTGGTGGTGCGTCTTCCTCTTTGAGGAGCGAGGCGGGACCGGGGAGGTGGGCGGAGGTCTCTCCGTCGGCCTGAGGGGCTGGAAGGCCGGGTGGTTCAGACTCTGCTCCGTCAGGTAGCGCTCAGGCGGAGTCAGCAGCAACAAGTTCTGGAGGAGGAAGAGGAGGAGGAGGAGGAGGAGGAGAAGGAGGAAGAGGTGGAGTTTGAGTTTTCTCACCATACTAGTGTTTCTAGCTGTGAAACACAAGTTTGCGCTCGTAATAAATATCAGTCTGGCCTTCACTGGTTTGGAGGCCAGACTGATAATGATTCCCAAACATGGATGCAGCCTTATGTTGTTCATAAAGCTGCAGCCAATCAGAGAGTGACTATCTTTACTCTTGCCATACCCGGTTGGAAGCTAAGCAAAAACCTAATCTCCTCTGAGAAAAGCATTCTGTCCAGATATCTGTTAATCTTTGAACGTCTTTATTAAGTCTATTTATGATAAAAAACTGCCTTGAATGCTACACTTTCCTTTTTCGTCGTGAACTCAACTCCCTGCCGGGCGTTCTGATTGGAGGGGGGGGGGTCAAACTGAGTCTTGAGGTCAAACTGAGTCTAGCCGTATCTATCAAAAGGTTTGGTTGAACCAAAACGATACAGACAACCACACCAGCGATGGAGCCTGAACATATGGCTCCCTTTCTCACCTCCCTCTCTCTATTTGTGATGACTATAAATAAGGAGCGGAAAGGATAGCTATGTGGTCTCACCTTCATCAGGTCCAACATGAGGCCACTCAGGATGGCCAGGTACCTTCTCTCCAACGTCTGGGGGTGAGACACCGAGGGGAACTGGAGGGAGAGAGGGAGGGAGGGAGAGTTATATAGAGAACATATAGGATGAAGAAAGAGAGAGAGAGAGATTGGAGAAATAGACAACTAAGAGAGGAAAAAGCAAGGGAGAGGAAGAGTGAGAGATTGTGAGAAAGAGAGAGAGAGAGAGAGAGAGAGAGAGAGAGAGAGAGAGAGAGAGAGAGAGAGAGAGAGAGATAGATGAAGAGCGAGACAGAGAGAGAGAGAGGGATGAAGAGACAGAGGCAGTAAGGCAAAGACAGATCGAGATAAAGAGAGGCGATTATTATTTTTGGTGTGTTCCGATTCAATGTGGTTTAGCAATATGTGCTAATCCACTAAACACCTGGCTGGTGATCCAGCTCCTCAGATCCCACTCCACGACATCTACGTAACCGTGCATGAACACAAACCCCCACACACACACTCACACACGAATACATTCATGGACACACAAACAGAAACCTACGGGCACACACACATACACACGTACTTACCCACGCAAAAACACATATATGCATGGCACACAAACCCACTCACAAAGATACTAACCCACACGAGCATGCATACATACAAGCATGCATCCACACACACACACACACACACACACACACACACACACACACACACACACACACACACACACACACACACACACACACACACACACACACACACACACACACACACACACACACACACACACGTGTTGGGTCCTTTGGGGACGCGTTTCCTAGCTGCTTTAGTTCATCAGCCAATCATGAGTCATAGAAATCCACTCGGTCACGGAGCAGAAAGCCGGGCAATCAGGAGGGAGGGAGGGGGCGAGGGGGAGATGGGGAGATGGGGGAGAGAGAGAACGAGAGAATGGGGGAGTGACAGGACTTAATAGTGAAAGAAAAGGGGAGGGGGACGGAGAGGTCCAGCGAGAAGAGAGTCGGGGAATGGAATAAATAAGAGCAATAAAAAGAGAGACAGAGAGATCTGAAGGATCAAGGGCAGAGAGAGAGAGAGAGAGAGAGAGAGGTAGAGAGGTAGAGAGGTAGAGAGGTAGAGAGGTAGAGAGGTAGAGAGAGAGAGAGAGAGAGAGAGAGAGAGAGAGAGAGAGAGAGAGAGAGAGAGAGAGACCTAAGGGCCAGTCCTACCCTGATTCCATGGAAGCGTGGGTTGTTGTAGAAGAGTTTCATCTGCTCAGCGGGGAGTGGCCCAAGAACCTTCTGGATGGTGAAGAGCTGAGAACACACAGAGGAGAACCCATGGTAACCTCGAAGAACCAGACATGAAGATGAACCATGAAGAACATGAGAAACCCAGAGAAACAAAACATATGGAACCAGACTGAAGACCCAAACAGACAAACTAGTGGGAATGGTAAGTACACAGTACACAGAACAGAAAACAGCAATACGCTGCAGCACATGTCAGATATTTGCTAAAGTAGCTGTAAAGTACAGTACTATTTCATTATTTACAATGGAAGAATACTACATAGTAACAGTCAGTTGGCTCAAAGCCTGATGAGTGCCGCCTCTCAAGTTGCCCCACCCCTACACCTGCTTCCTAAGGACATGTTTCTAAAGAACCCCGTCTTAGATCTTAAAGGGACAATCATTAACACTGACACTGATTGTTTAAATTTGTAGTGCAGTCCACATTCCCAATATTGGAGAGAACTGTGTGTGTCCCCCCCCCATATTTTTAGAAAATTATAGACCAGCTGCATCTGTCTGGTAATCTTTCAGGGCTCAAAGCTGTCTCTATCTCTCTAATGCAACTCCAATAATTACAACTGTTTAACGAAAAGATGATAAGGCTTTTAGGGTTGGGTATAATCTGGGAATTCTCAGTTCATCCAGAAAATTGCTTGTCACATGGCTTCAGCACGCTGTGTTTGTGTTAAAATCTGTTTCAGAAATTGTACTCTGAGACCAGTGAAACACTCCGATCCGGAATGGAGATTTCAATGGAGAGCATTCTAGCATTGATGTTTGAGGAGTTCAGGTTAGTATTTTCACTGAGCATGACTCCTTAATCTCTGATGACATATAATGCTAATTTTATGATTAGGTTATGTATATTTGTTTCATATTCCTCCTCGAGTATATAGTCTGGTGTGTGAGACTAGGATAAAGGTGTCTCCTTGAAATCCATACATTGTGTGACATTGACGTATCAGCAGTCTATCCATCACAGAAAATAAAAGAGAGCTGAAAATGCTGAAAATACATCCGTGTTGTGTGTGTGAGTCTGGTGCTCCAGCACCCCCTAGTGGCCACTGTCTGAACAGGTGTAAGAGAGCCGGTGCAGGAGCGCTGGGCAGGGAGCCCTGGTGGGAGGGAGGGGGGGTCTGGTTCTTCTCACTGACCTGGTCTATCTCACTCTCCCCAGGGAACAGGGGCTGGCCGTCGCTCAGCTCCCCCAGAATGCACCCCACCGACCACATGTCCACCGCCTTCCCATATGGGGCGCTGGGAGAGAGAGAGAGAGAGAGAGAGAGAGAGAGAGAGAGAGAGAGAGAGAGAGAGAGAGAGAGAGAGAGAGAGAGAGAGAGAGGACAATAACCTTAATTACTCATAGCCAACACACAGACGGACAGAGACTGACTGAGAAACAGTTAGATAGATAGCAAGATAGATAGATACATACATACATACATACATACATACATACATACATACATACATACATACATACATACATACATACATACATACATACATACATACATACATACATACATACATACATACATACATACATACATACATACATACATACATACATACATACATACATACATACATACATACATACATACATACATACATACATACATACATACATAAGACAGATAGTGGCCACTCAAAGTGCTTTACAATATTGTCTCCCATTCATTCCCATTCGCTCACCCATTCGTACACTGAGCGCGGTGCAAGGCATGCAAAGCAACAGTCAGCTGCTCAGGAGCAGACAGGTCGAGGTGTCTTGCTCAGGGACTTAAATCGGTAACACAAGTACCAAAGTGATTGCAGATAACAACCATATTAATGATAATAATAGTATGGATCTTAGTGTTCATATTCGAGCTGAAACAGGGTGTAATCACTTACACTTCAATGCAGATAATAACTGTATAATTCTAATAGCAGTTCCAATGTGAATGCAGATAATAACATTAATCACAGCGTCTGATGTCTGACGCCGAGGAGACGATCAGGACAGCGATGAAGAAGGAGTTGAAGAGAGAGGCGCATCTTGGCCAGGAAGTGCTGACAGGAGGAGCAGGCTGAGTGTGTGTGTGTGTGTGTGTGTGTGTGTGTGTGTGTGTGTGTGTGTGTGTGTGTGTGTGTGTGTGTGTGTGTGTGTGTGCGTGTGTGTGCGTGTGTGTGTGCGTGTGCGTGTGTGTGTGCGTGTGCGTGTGTGTGTGTGTGTGTGTGCGTGTGTGAGTGTGAGTGTGTATGGATCAGGCCCTATTTGAACACTGCCTATGTAAACCTTCCATAGCGTCTTCTTAATCTGGATGCAGCTGCCCAACACTACACTGTCTCTCAGTATGGAAAGAGCAGTATAGGTGTTGACTCCCAGCACAAAGGTTCTGGGTTCGATCCCCGATGTGCGCAGTCTCCCTGTAGGTTGTCCTTGAGCTGCCCTGACCCCTACCTGCCCTAGAATGACAGCCGCTGCATTGTGCTTTGGATGAAAGCATCTGAATCATACTCCTAGTAAAATGTATGCAATGCATTCATGTCACAATCAAACAAAGCCAGGTTAAAACAGATCAAGACACACACACGCACGCACGCACGCACGCACACACACACACTCACCCGAGCAGCAGTTCAGGAGAACGGTACCATCTTGTTGCAACATACTCAGTGTAGTTGGCGTCTGTCCCTTCTGACAGGTTACGAGCAAAGCCTGAGTCACAGAGACAAGATAGATCTTTTACTTTATAGAATATAGTAGCATGACTCGACAAGAACAATTCGATATTCAAGGGAAGGAAGAAGTAACAAAAGGTTTTGCATCATAACAAAAACAACAACCGTCCTTTGCTTTCAGTTTATCGTAGACAGCTGTGTCTGAGCTTTGTCACGGTAAGTAGTGAAAGGTGTCTGATCTGTGCTATTGACAGGACAAACCCCCCTCAAGGGAGTGATTGGACTGGCATATCGTATCGATTCATGGTTTGATGTACCACAGCAGAAATATGATTATTAATGAGTTTGTATAAATATAGCACTTTTTAAAAAGTTAAATGTTTACCAAAAAAAACAATTTTATTTTTACAAAGTGCGCTAGGACAGTGATTCTCAACTGGAGGGCATTTTGTAACCAGAGCATACGTGTGTCAAAACTTGAATCTTAAGAAGAAAGTCCATGAATTAAATAATGTAAACTTAAAATTAAAAATAACCCTAACCCTTAAAAATGATTCCTTTGAGTTTAGCCCCAATTGTTGCAGCTTAAGTCACACATAAAACCAAGTTCGTTTTTTGGTCCACGATAAACAATACCTCTAAATAATAGATACTGCATCATCAACAAGAGAACAACTACGTTCGCACAATGCGGCCATGAAGCCTACTTTGAGCAATCAACTAATTCTGATATGGCGGCTTTTATGAGATTTTGGTGTATCAGAAGTGTGGGTCCATTTTAAGGGTGTAGATATCGCAATTAAGCCAAGGCCAGCTCTGACAGTGAATAACAACCACATCTCACTGACTCAGTACTAACATGGGTGCTATGACGACGCATAGATAGCTAAACAGCTTATAAAACTCCACCAATATGTGGAAATATCTCAATATACAATTAAACAACCAGACAATGTATTTATATAAAATGCATCAATAGTGCGTGTACATCGGAACGCATCATGGGGCTTTTGTTAGCGATACTATTTGTAAACACAGCCATTTTGAGTTCACAAATTGCATTTTGCTAATGAAAACTATGTTTTGCCACGTCTCACACGAGAACCGGCAGAATACGGCA
The DNA here is from genome assembly GCF_026213295.1 of Gadus chalcogrammus. Classification (NCBI taxonomy): domain Eukaryota; kingdom Metazoa; phylum Chordata; class Actinopteri; order Gadiformes; family Gadidae; genus Gadus; species Gadus chalcogrammus. The sequence goes on from NC_079425.1 coordinate 4,388,948, forward strand.
GCTTCAAACACAACAATGTCTCCCATAATAACCAATTACCTCACAATGAATTACTAAACAATGGCCAAAAGATGATTACTTCCAATACATTCCTACACACCTATGTTTCCAAAGGGAGGCGGTCTCAGATATGGGGCATCACTATAAGTGTGTACAGTAATATATACACGCAGTGTGTGTACAGTGTGTTCTGTACATACATTATGCCCTGTAAGTACAGTACGATATACACGCAGTGTGTACAGTGTGTTTTGTACATACTTTATGCCCTGTAAGTACAGTACGATATACCCGCAGTGTGTGTACAGTGTGTTTTGTACATACTTTATGCCCTGTAAGTACAGTACGATATACCCGCAGTGTGTGTACAGTGTGTTTTGTACATACTTTATGCCCTGTAAGTACAGTACGATATACACGCAGTGTGTGTACAGTGTGTTTTGTACATACTTTATGTCCTGTAAGTACAGTACGATATACACGCAGTGTGTGTACAGTGTGTTCTGTACATATTTTATGCCCTGTAAGTACATTACGATATACACGCAGTGTGTGTACAGTGTGTTCTGTACATATTTTATGCCCTGTAAGTACAGTACTATATGCATGCAGTGTGTGTGCAGGAACCCAACCCTGCCCTGTGTAAGAAATTGACAGGGCTCACCGAAATCACAGAGTTTGAGGACATCCTCAGAGCTGATGAGCAGGTTTTCAGGCTTGATATCTTGGGAGGAACCAGAGAAAACACACATTGTTCTAATATTCTGAGCTAAATAATTCAAATATACGGATATAGGCCTGATACAGTTCACCATTTTCCTCTTTTAACCACCAACTCAACATCCATAGAACAAAATCGATAAAGTATGCATGTAGGATAATCAAGTAAGTACAACCACAATGACAGAAAAATAACGAAATTTAAATATTTGAATAATGCTATTAACAATAATAATTATAACAATGATAATAATAGTAATATGTTTTATACTACTACTACTAATAATAAAGAGGTATTTATTTGACTTATTTTATTTAGTAGATTCCCTGATTCACTGAATGTAACTGTTATCGGTAATTACTTGTATATAATCTTAAATAAAAACTAGGGCAATCCTCTTGATGCTTTTATGCAAAAGAAAATGAGCTCAGTAAACGTTGCCGTCTATATAAGTTGACCCACTTTACGTTTAAATACTTACGCTGGTTAACATACCTATGAAGCCAGTTTATATTTACATATATTACGATTCATGGAAATCTGGAGGGAACCGGAACCTACCTCTGTGGACGATCTCGTTCTTGTGACACCAGTGGATGGCCTTGATGAGCTGGTAGATATAGCTGCGGACCTTATCAGGGGGCGCCCCATTGGGTAGCTCCTCTAGGAGTTCTAGCATGTTCTGGAGAAACAGAAATGTCAACATACGCATGTTAATGTCATACGACGCAGCAGAAATGACTTGTCTCTGAGGGCACAAACGTTGACGTTTGTTGGCTTTATGTCCGCAAGTCTGCTATGGCAACCCCATGGTGCCCGCCGTACAAGCAGGCCTGCAATGTGAAAGCTGTCTGAACTGTCCACAGCTAACGCCATGAGATGCCTGTTAGCCAGGCTTTCCCAGGTGAGCCTAACGGAGGAACAGTTTTACACGACCGCTTCGTCTTGAGTGGACGGGGCTTGTACCAGCCCCCTGGAGGAACGTGCTTTGATTGGTTAGCGTACGGCCCAATGACATCGTCAACGTTCAGCTTCATCCGAACAGTTTTAAAACAGCTGTAGTTAAGATTCAGAAGTGGTGAAAAAAAGAGACCCGCTAGTAGGAAGATGCAAGCTTTTGAAATGAAAACAACCCCCAAAAAACATCCCCTCCCTCTCTCCTCCCTCTGTCACTATGTTTCTCAGCTATTGAGTTGTGTTACAAAAACACACCTGTATTGACAAGACAATTCTCCGAAACGAAAGATGTCCTGATTGTTTAGAAGTGAGGCGAGGGTGGTACAAATGAACCTCGGTAATTGCTCTCTCAAAGTCATTTCTAGCAAACTACATTCAATAACAGCTCTTAAATCCTACCAGCAGCATCTTTAAATGAAGAAGAAAACAAAATGTAGTTCTTCAACCTGAATGGACGGAGCATGGGGCACTCTCTCTACGTTACAGCGACCCCTGAGGAGATGTCTCCTAGCTGCAGCCACCCTCCAACATTGTCAAGTGCATGATGGGAAAACACACACACTGTGGCAACCCCGACCGTCGGCGGCTGAGATTCAGGAAGGAGATGCACCAAACAGGGTGTGGGTCAACGGGTTTTTAATCACGTTTTACCACACGTGCCAAAAAAGACACACATACATAGAAACACACACACACACACACACACACACACACACACACACACACACACATGGCCTGTCCAGATACCTTGGCAGCACGGTAGGAAATACCATTATTCAGCAGCGGTGGAGTTCAACGTGTCACGTTGCCTTGGTGATGCTATTTATGACTAAACGGACATTCTGACAGCAGGAAAACTAGACACAGTGGAATAGAGTTATTAGTCAACACTACGCACACACACACACACACACACACACACACACACACACACACACACACACACACACACACACACACACACACACACACACACACACACACACACACACACACACACACACAACCACACAGAGGATGTGAGTCATTTTAACACACTAACCGGAAGCACCTCCCCCCCCCCCCCCCCCCCCTCCAACCTGACATCTCGGTTGTCAAACCAACAGGTGATGTAATTAATTAACAGGTAATTGTACTAAATGAACAGGTGGTGTTAATCAGTGGTCCGACCCAGGGAGCGATGAGCCCTGGCGTTGGGCTGCTTTGTACGTCCTCCTCCCAGTGGTCATTATCTGTCGCTCACCGGCACTCTCTTGTTCCATGACAATTACTGCTGCACTAGTATCTGTACTCTGTCCCACTCTAGTCCCTGTTCTCTGTCCCTGGTCTCTGTACCTTAACTAGTCCCTGCACTAGGCTTTTAACTAGTCCTTGTACTAGTTCCCGTACTAATCCTTGTACTAGTCTCTGTACTAGTCCTTGTACTGTTTCCTGTACTCGTTCCTGTACTAGTCCCTTAACTAGTCTCTGTACTAGTCCCTGTACTTTTTCCTGTACTTGTCCCCGTACCGTTTCCTGTACTAGTCACTGTACTCTGTTCCCGTACTCTATCTCTGTACCCTGACCCACTTCCATGACAATGAAGTTACAGCTGATCATTTTTGCATGCAGTATGCAGTCTACATATTTTAAAGGCGCTGGTGCCTTTGTGGAGAGACCGTGAAGAAGGAGGGGAAAGTGGGTTTCACAGAACTTCTAACACCAGTGATCTATAAGGCTAGCCTGGATACCAGCCTGAACTCCGCCCACAAAATATTTGGTCTGGGAGATTCAGTCTGGAATTGAGCTCGTTGGGAGGTATTAGGTCAGATCAAAAAGTGATCTGACCAATCAAAATGTAAGGGCGGGCTTTATACGTTGATGGACAGATGATACACATTAACGTAATCAACCACGTCACCAAAGAGCGCTCAGCGCTTTTACTTTTTTTCCCAAAAATGCTGACCGTGTTGCCGATTTGTCCGTGTATCCTTAAATTCTTTTTCCAAAACAGGCATAAATCGTTTATGTCCATCTTCTTTTTCTACTTCTTCGAACGTGCGCTCAGTTGAGTTAGTTTGAGAATAGCTGTGCTTCGCACAACATACGTCACATACTACGTTGCTCTGATTGGTTTTAGGTCTATCCAATTGAGCGAAGAGGCATTTTCCTTCCTGGTTCCGCCCTATAATCACAGCCCAATGGTTCGGTCTCAGACTCATATTCTGACTAGAATTATGAGTATGACATCGCCAGGCTACTATAAGGCTGCAAAACAACTGAACCACATATATACAAAACCACAGAACTACAAAACCACAGAACCACAGACTAACTAAAAATACCGAACCAACAACCAACTGACCAACAGACCAACAGACCAACAGACCAACAGACCAACAGACCAACAGACCAACAGACCAACAGCCCAACAGACCAACAGACCAACGGACCAATAGACCAACAGAACCAACTAGATATGTTGGTCTGAGGTTCTGTTGGTTCAGTCACAAACCGATAGAACAGCAGAGCAAACTGAACCCACGGAACCAACGGAACAAACTGAACCCACAGAACCAACGGAAACAACTGAACCCACAGAACCAACGGAAACAACTGAACCCACAGACCCCAGTGAGCGTTCCTCCCTCCGCCGTGTCAGCTCACCCTCTCCACATATTCGAAGACGAGGTAGAGTTTCCCGCGACGGCGGAAGGCCTCCTTCAGCTCCACGATGTTGTCCTGCTTCAGGGTGCGCAGCATCTTGAGCTCCCGGAGCGTGGTCTCCTTGACCTCCTCATTCTCTGTGAGCGACGACATCAGGAGGGGGGGTGTAAACAAGAAGCTGCTGAGACTATTGGGACATTTACATTTAGGGCGTTTAGCAGACGCTTTTATCCAAAACGACTTACAATATGTACATTTGTCAGGAGAAAGAGAAACAACAATATATCCCTGTCGGAACAGTAAGGATGTTCATCGAACAAAGTGCCAAGCAATAACAATCGCTAGGTTAACCCATTCCCCGTACACCACAATAATAGCTAGGATAAGATGCTACACAATGCTAAGTGCTATTTTTAAGTGCAAGGACGTACAACATACAGTACAATAAGTGCGTAAGAGGGGTGTGTGTGTGTGTGTGTGTGTGTGGGGGGGGGGTTAAGGGGGTTAAGGGGGCTGGCTTTGCAGAGGGTCTTTGACGTTGTCGTCATCATAGTCATCACAAAGGGTGACAAAAAGCCACGACACACGGAGCAACTGTGTCTTCAAGCAAGGGGATAGTGACATCGCCCTTCATTAATTCAAATGGAAGTTATTGAACCAAAAAACTAACTTGGTTCCGTGTGTAACTTAATATTAGTTTTGATGTCACATACTCTCATTTTGTTTTCCTGTCATTTGGGGGCACAGACCAAATTGAAACGTAGGGCAGGATTACCTGGGGCCATGATGTCGTGATTGGAATGTTTTATTTTGTAGACTTGTGGTAACTTGCTTTGAACTAAAGCCTAAACAGTTTGAGGTTACATAGTGGAGCTTTGAGCGGTGTTGTCGGATTACGTTGTAGCACTCACCTTCGCTGTCCTTGAACTTCTTGATGGCCACCAGTTCATTGGTTTCCTGTCAAGATGAGAGCAGGAGTACATATTAGATAGATGGACAGATAGAGTGAGTCAGTGGGAGAGAGAGAGAGAGAGAGAGAGAGAGAGAGAGAGAGAGAGAGAGAGAGAGAGAGAGAGAGAGAGAGAGACGGAGAGAGAGCGCGAGAGAGGGAGAGAGAGAGAGAGAGAGAGAGAGAGAGAGAGAGAGACGGAGAGAGAGAGAGAGAGAGACGGAGAGAGAGAGAGAGAGAGAGCGCGAGAGGGAGAGAGAGAGAGAGAGAGAGACGCAAAGAGAGAGAGACGGAGAGAGAGATACGCAGAGAGACAAAGAGAGACGGAGAGAGAGAGCGCGAGAGAGGGAAAGAGAGAGAGAGAGAGAGAGAGAGAGAGAGAGAGAGACGGAGAGAGAGCGCGAGAGAGGGAGAGAGAGAGAGAGAGAGAGAGAGAGAGAGAGAGAGACGGAGAGAGAGAGAGAGAGAGACGGAGAGAGAGAGAGAGAGAGAGCGCGAGAGGGAGAGAGAGAGAGAGAGAGAGACGCAAAGAGAGAGAGACGGAGAGAGAGAGCGCGAGAGAGGGAAAGAGAGAGAGAGAGAGAGAGAGAGAGAGAGAGAGAGAGAGAGAGAGAGAGGGAGAGAGAGAAAGAAAGATTGATTGATGGATTAATTGATTGATTGATTGATTGATGGATGGATGGATAAATAGATGTGTGGGTCGGTGCATTGTAAGATGGGTGGATACATATATATAGATAAATAGAATGATATATATATATATAGATAGATAGATAGATAGATAGATAGATAGATAGATAGATAGACGGATAAAAGATAGAGGGAAATGGCGAAAGATTCAGTGGAATGACAGAGGAGGTGTGTGTGAGAGTGAGAGAGAATAAGAAAAAGAGAGGCAAGAGATATTGAAATGCATTTCCTGCCCACTCTAAACATAAAATATTTGCTGTGGATTCCTGCCCAAGTTTCCAGCCACTGCCAAGAGGAAAACCAAGCCAATTCACAGACACACACACACACACACACACACACACACACACACACACACACACACACACACACACACACACACACACACACACACACACACACACACACACACACACACACACACACACACACACACACACAATCACGAACAGGAATAACAGGCACACAGAGACAGGTACACAAAAAGAAATGCACACACAAGCAAAGATCACACACACAGAATACACACGCACACACAAACGACACACACACACGTACACACACACACACACGCACACACACACACAGCTGAACATGCTGGCATCTTTAATATGCAATCGTGTTCCCTTCGTCTGCTTGTAGTTTGATCGACCTTGTTGGTACTTTGTCATGTGGGTGTTCTACATTAACAACTTCCCCACTGCTGGGGTTCAAATAGATTTCCGGACCAATTAACAAATAAGGAAAACATAATAATCTATTACACATAAAAAGCGGAAAAGGGCGGTTTCAGCCCAATCTATAGCCCCATCTAACAGGCTGAGGACACGTTTCATGAATGTGCTTATTACAGCTCCTTCTGAAGTGGTGCAGTGTTATCACGACACCTGTGGGATCGCAGGTGTGATCCCGTGCCGGGCGGACGCTGTTTACTCAATGTGTCCTGGAACTCAGATCTGAAGACCTGAGCTCTGGCTCCGTCGCAAAGCCGCCTCTCGCGGTTGATGTTCGGGTGTCGAGTGTGTGATTGCAAAAGCGCCTTCAGCGGTCAAGTTGGCTGGGAAAAGTGCTATATAAATGCCATCCAAATGCTGTCCGTTAAAGGTTAGCTCAGCCCTTGCTTGTGTAATTACAGGCTAGTGTTACACGATAGGCCTGAGAGAACAGACACATCAGTTAACAGGATCAGATGCGCAGATGAACACTGAATGCCAGGACATCCATAAGCATTGTGGTCAGGATAGTCTAGTGGGCACAATTGGTTCTGGGTTGACTGAGTATTGACGAAATAACATTAAAGCCATAAATGAGACTCAATAGCACTGATGGAAAAGTCCTGTGTTAAACCACAATGCTTTACAAATATACCACTTAGAAGGGTCAATGTTATATATTGTTTACACTTTTGCGAGGGACATTTGAAAAGACATTCTGTCCTTTAAAGAACAATACCGGTCTTTGATGAGACCGTCTTAACTGCCTCTCCTGGCAGCGCTAAAACATCCGTCCCCAATATAATTTGGCAATATGTGCTGAGCTTGCCGAAGAGCATTTCATGAGAGCCAGGCACGAAGGTAAACAATAGCACTAGCACTTTCTTCTTTGAGGAAAGACGTTATGAAAGTACTTGTATGGCAATTTGCTGGTTTTGTCCACAAACTCTGTTCTCCTTAAAGACTCACGCACTATATTGCTATTTTTTATGTTTTTTGACAGGCACAAGATACAAGGAAGTCATTTTGACAAATGATATTGGTAATGGATGTTTCAGTGAAGCCAGGAGAGGCGGTAACGATGGTTTCATCACAGTCAGCTGTTGTACTGTCAGGCCATGTTAAGCTAGGCCAGAGCAGAGTTTAATTTAAAGATATTATTATTTGACGAATCATCAAAGTAATTTAAGCGTATTAAATAAGACATGATGTTGAACTATATTACATAACCTGATCGCATGATATTCTATCAATACACAGAAAGAATATCAGTCTCCAAACATCCCCGGGAGGGGTTAATCACAACGCAGTGTCCCCTCCTCTCGCGTCTCTCGATGGTGTGACTGTTCCTTCACAGGCACCCTCTTCTCACTGTGGGGGTTTTGTCTGATTTGGCCGTCAACAGAGACCGCGTTTGTAGTGTTGGTCTCGCCCTGGCCTTGCGTCACCCGTTAGCAGGGTGCGGCGCTGTGACCTCCATCGATTGATGCTAGCGCTGGAGAAGACGCTGCTATAAATAGCCCGGAGCTATATGCTAATATCCTGCTGATGGAGGTGCCTTTAAGCATGGCAGCACTGCACAAACATACTAATCCCAGGTTCAAAGGTGCCTGCTTTCCATGATCATGCTCATAGTTAGTTCCCTGACATTCAGATGAGGACGAGTAGGTCCGTGATTCCAAAACATTGTACGTTAAATAATTGAATGTGAACTCCGAGCCTTTGTCTTGTAGTAACATGGTCTGTGGTATTCATTGAGCAGCAGCTAGAGCCCTCCAGGGTAATGGCACAGAACCGGCCCTCAGCCTGATATCAGAGTTATCAGTACCCTAGAGGCATTTACATTCATTTTAGAATTAGCTTATCCAGGTTAAATACTATAAACTGCAAACAGGTGGAGTGTGGGAGGTTGACGGGAGTTTACAACGCCTGTTTACGTGGATGAGTGACCGAGTAGAGGATTTTAAAATGAGTTTTGTGCGTTGGCTTAAGATTGGTGAACCGATCGATGGTCAGCTTGCTCCGACAGCACGTTGGCAATGGGTTGGTGTTGCCCTGGTGGGGGGGGGGGAGGGACACGTAATGGGCCTGAGGTGGGCGAGACGCTAAACAGGTGTGTTCTAGACCCTACGTGTTACTAACTAACGCAACGCAACGCAACGATACCTGCACCCAGACGTTGAACGAGCCAGCGTAGGTCCCTCTTATTCAGCATACAGGGTACACTTTACACCGTGAAGGGTTAATAAGAGGTGATGCATTCATGTCAAATGCAGAACCAAAGTAAAGGGGAGCGTTGAAGGGAGCGACACACTGGAGCACCCAGGAGCTCTGCTGGCAGCGTGCAAGCCCGTTTATTCCGAGGTATCCTCAACATCCGTGCACCTCTCTTCCAGACCTCGGCATGACCCAGTTAACCACAGAATAGGTTAATATATGAATACAACTCTCTTTCTCTCTCTCGCACTTTCTATGTCTGCCTCTCTTTCTCGCCCTCCCTTTCTTCCCACTTTGAGTGTATCTATCAGCTGTACCCTCACAAATTGTCCCGCTTTTTCATCTCTCTTTGACATCCTCCTTGCAGCCTATTTCCCTGAAATGCTTTATCTTGCTCTCTCTCTTCAGGAAAACCTCTCTCTCTCTCTCTCTGTCTCTATCCCCCCCCCCCTCTCTCTCTCTCTCTCTCTCTCTCTCTCTCTCTCTCTCTCTCTCTCTCTCTCTCTCTCTCTCTCTCTCTCTCTCTCTCTCTCTCTCTCTCTCTCTCGCTCTATCTCCTTCCCTCTCTCTCCCTCTCTGACACCCTTCCTCTCACTCCTCTGGCCTGTTTTTAGACAGTATAAATAACCATTCAGATTCAGGAGCCCAGCTAAAGAGCTCCTACTGCTGTGTCTCTCCTTCACTCTCTCTCTCACACTATCTCTCTCACGCGCTCTCTCTCTCTCTCTCTCTCTCTCTCTCTCTCTCTCTCTCTCTCTCTCTCTCTCTCTGTCTGTCTCTCCTTCTCTCTCCCCCCTTGAGGAAATGAGTTGTTATGTAAGAGGAACACATGCCATCAATCCATTGTCAGGGACGTCCATCAATGGCAAGGTCGTGCTACATCAGAACAACAGGGAAGCACAGAGATAGCCTTGTAGCCAACGAGAGACGCACTCGCTCGCTCTCTGGAATTATGGCAATTATATATGATTACCCTTCGTGTGAGAGCCACACATCTGTTGCTTTAATTTACAGTTTTTACTTTTTATACTTCTGTGTGAATTTGCTTGACAATAACAATAATTGTTATCCTTACAAAACAATTTACAATGGTGGGATTTATTCATATGAATGTCGCCCCTGATTGTCATTTATTGTGGCTCCAGCCCGTTACGTTTATTAACTGCTAAAAAAACATATATGGATCTGTATTTAACCCATTCGTATTTTAGTGCTGATCAAGATTCCTAATTTTATGTTAAGTAATATGACTAACCTAGACATTACTTAACTAACATCAAAAACTACACAAAATAAATCATTAATAATTATCTCTGTTTGGAAATAATGATCAAATAATATGGTTAAACAATAAGCTGACCATACACAGTTTAACAAAGGTGTATCATTTTCCAAATTTATTCAAAAAGTTCTGTCAGGCACACGCTTTTACTTTGAAAGGAACAGCTCTGTCTTTGTCAAAGCAGCATTAAATTCAAACAGTTACAAATCTCCAGCACTGTGCGTCTGGGTGCTCTGAAACAGAGTGATCCTTGTAGCGCAGTGCAAGCACGTACTAGACCAGTCCTGTACTCCACCAATCACCCGGCACCGTGACCGCCTTGCCTTGGCAGCTAGGATCAATGCTGTCCTATTGTTTGAAGGCGGGCTGCATGGAGATATGTTTGAAACGACACACTGGATCAAGGAAATGAAAGTGAAAGTTGAACAAATAAGGCAGGGGGTCCAAACCTTTTTGGGCCCCGGACCCCATTATTTTGTCTGATTCCCAACCTTTTGGGATTTTCTAAATGGACTAAACCTCAGATAACTGTCACTCCAACCAGCTAACATTTAATTAAGTAAACCTGGAACAAAACTTCTTCCCTTGATCAACGTCCTAATCCCACCATTAATTGGTAACCAACTGATGATCTTTATCATGAGTTGGTTAACTGACAATAATATGCTATTTATACTTCTATGACACCTTTCAAAGCTCCTAATCATTGCTGTTGTTTTCTATTTTTAAAACTGTGTCATTTATAATAACAACGTTCTCTATTAAATGACCAAGCGTACGATTTTATCTCACAGTCCATTTGCATTTCAGGTGACCCTACAATGGCTCCCGACTCCCTAGCCTAGACAAATGTTGGGAAACACTGATGCAAAGTGACATTGTGAGATGATGTAGATGTCAACTAATCACACAGGAAGTGATGTGAAATTGTTCAAAATGAAAGGAAGTGAGAAGCTAGGGGGGACAAGTTCAGCTGCAGTAGCTCACTATAATAGTTTCACATATTTCAACATTCTCCCTCTCTCTCTATGTCGTGCAATGTCCCATATTTATTTTAAACACAAGGTAATTTATAAAAAGCATTGCAATTCTGAAAAGACTGTTTTGCACTGAACAGTGGAAAATTGCAAGTTTTAAAGGAATATGCCAACACTTCTGGATATAGGCTTTCTTTCTTAACTAAGGTCAGATTAGTGTATATATTTGAATGTGGGAACCAAAACAATAGCATGTATCACAATTCTTGCTTATTCCTTTAACAGCTTTTCCCCATGGAAGTAAAGTAAATGCTGATTTTAAAAGTGAACAAGCACATGTTTCAACACAGTTTGTTGCCAAACAATGTCAAACTGTTATTTTACTTCCTTTCTGCTCTAGGTTGTATTGCAACTTATTCAGACAACTGTTTGTACCCTAATGTTTGTAAAAAACGAAAATAACAAGTTTTACAATCTCATACACTGTACTGCAACCGTTATATTTATAGATGTAAACAAAAATAAAATCTGCATCAGAACAGCTTGGAACCGCTTAGAACAGGCTGGCCTAATAAACATTTCAAAGTTCCTTCCTTCTCCTGCCTACTCCTCCGACGTTGACTCCACTGATCTCCTGGCTATCCCGCTGGCTGCTCCAGCTAGCTAGCCCTGAGGAATGTTGCCTAGCTACCAGTTCATTAGCTCCTGCGCACACACCTCCCTCTCTCTCTCTCTCTCTCTCTCTCTCTCTCTTTCTCTCTCTCTCTCTCTCTCTCTCTCTCTCTCTCTCTCTCTCTCTCTCTCTCTCTCTCTCTCTCTCTCTCTCTCTCTCTCTCTCTCTCTCTCTTTCACTCGCTTTCTCTCTCTCTCTCTCTCTCTCCCTCTCTCTCTTTCTTTCTCTCTCTCTAAGGTCATGTTGTTGAATCCCAACATTTGAAACACAGTTGCTCATATTCTATCTTCCCTATTTAATTAGGTTTGCTTACTAATTAGCATTTCTGTCCATGTTTTTATCCCAATCAAATTATTGTGAATTAGGATGTAATTACAGTTTTTCTCAATCTTTTAAATATGTTTTCTGAAACTATAGCTCAATTTCTCCAAACTCTAAACACAAACCTGAGAAGAGTTAATCATTTTGTCAAAACTACACAAATTCTTCTCAAAACTGTTTTTTTTTCCACCAAACAGTAAACACAGCTATCAAATGTATATCTCTTAGAGAACATAAACTAAATACTGGTGTGATCAATTCAAATCACTTCCATCAAAATACTATTTACATATGTTTTGGCTTTATGAGGCCATGTTACACATTCCAATGTATAAAATTGTTTAGAAATAGCTTTCCTTTTTAAAGTTGCAATTAGGTGGTACATATAGTCACTCACTGTATACCTAGTTGATGCTGCAACATTGTTCTGACAATATACCAATGTTACCTATTTTGGTAAATTACAGTACAGTAATTGCACTGATAGTAAAATGAAAAACACTACAGTAAGAAAATGTTTAGACTGTCTTTCGGGGGATGTAATGATTAAATCAGGGCAAGTACGAGTACAAAATGGTAACAAAGCAAATATATATCCTTTTGCTGTAATACAGTAAAATGTTCAGCTGAACTGAACCGCATTAAAAGCTTTTCGTAGGCCAACAAAAATTAAAAATAAGAATATAAATGAGGTGAAACAGATCTCCATGTAAATCAGTATGCATCCCACATCCAATCCTGATCAGGCCAAAGGACCATATCGACAACACAGTAGAGCTCACCAAGTCCTCTTTTATACTCTGACACAAGATTGAAGTGTTTTGCCAGTTGAGTTTGAACAAGTGAGAATTGTGCTTAGAGTTTAGCAGTCTGGAGTCTTGTAGTCGATACATGAGCTTCAAGTTTTCAGAATTGTGTGCATAGTTCCATTTTTGTGTGTGTATACAATCGAGAAAAACTATAAGGAGTAGGTAGGGATTCAGGGATCTTGCTCAGGGAAGTCAAAAGGTAGAATGGGAACTCTGGGGTTTATCCCAGAACCTATAGTACCCGAACCCCTTCTGGACTATTCTGAAGCTGCTTCTGCTTGTAGCTTACACCCCAATCCGTCAATTTTCTACACAATAAGGTACTTTTAGGTTGGGAGATAATTCAATAATAAATTGGGAAAGGTATTGTGCGTGCAAGGATAATTTTCAATGCAATAAATATGTGAGACGTTCCATACTTCTGACAGACATGAACCATAAAGGGGTTCCACCTTGGCTTCGTACTGAATGATTTAGACATGGAGGAGAACGGGATGCCGAATGTGTGGTTTGAACGTTGGGTGGGGAAGTGGCCATGGAAGACTCAATTAGACATGGGCTTAATCCGGAAATGACATAATTAATTTGTAGGTTATCCTGAAACATTCTGTAAGGCATGTTAAGCTGCAGTTATCGAGTTCAAAACGTGCTATACAACTAAGTGTTAAGTATAAAAAAGACAACACACAATAACTGGAACTGCCTTGAGGATTCAGAGCAGATTCCATCCTTTTGGTAATTCTCTTCATCTTACTGGGTAGCAGTTACAACTCATATGAGCTTACAGTACGATCTCCATTGTATCACAGCTGCTGTTACTTCTATTAGTAGCATAGATTAAATTAAAATAAAAAAAGTTGTAATGGCAAAAGTAAAATATTTTATGAATTACAGCTCTTTTTTCTGTACTCAGTTATGTTCAGAATTTAGAAATGCCCTGTTATTCTATTAAGACAGGTGAATCAAATCTGGATTTCTGTGGCGGTGAAAGCAGAAATCCATATATATATATATATATATATATATATATAGAGAGAGAGAGAGAGAGAGAGAGAGAGAGAGAGAGAGAGAGAGAGAGAGAGAGATAGGTACGCTCTGAGAGAGAGAAGTGTATCCCTAGATCGACTCTTTTGTAGCCGTGTAATAAGCAGGATAATGAACAACATGCCGGTCATTATCACTCTCCATGATATCCTGACTGCAACCCCCTGCCCTATAATGGTTAAATAAAGGATTTGTTAACATTGCTACTCTTATAGACACCGTTGTCGAAGGAGTCTACCAATACAAAAAGAAATGTCCTCGAATGGGTGGCCCCGGTAGGAATTCTACCCCTAACCCTGGGAGTAGTCCTGCCTTGCGCTACCGCAACACCTCACAAAGAGGTTTGCGAGGAGTAGGTAAGGGCTAGGTGTCTTGCCCAGGTGTGTACATGTCAGCAGGTTAGTGCCCTGCCTCTCCGCCATGTCACTTTATTCAGCCTCCCCCTCTAAAAACAAACAGCGTGATCATGTTTTATACAGCAGCCCTGGGAACACGGTTCTTACCTTATGCCGGCACTTAAGCACCACTCCATACGCCCCTGAAACCAGGGAGAGAGGATGGGGGGGGGGGGGGGGAGAAAATGAAAGTGAAACAGGATCAACATTTGACGTTAGATTGAGATATGTTTATGTATTCATTATTTGGGACACAGCAGGAGGGATGTTTGCCATAACATTGGAAAGGAATGAATCAATTACTTAACGAATTCAGAAAATCTATGCAGGAATGACACAGTAAACACAACCTAGCATATGGGCTTGCATATGCTCCTGCAAACACACACACACACACACACACACACACACACACACACACACACACACACACACACACACACACACACACACACACACACACACACACACACACACACACACACACACACACACACACACACACACACAGTTACTCTGTTGCTTTCTGTTTAGCACATGGTGTTCCATAAGTTCTTCATTCATATTTCAGATGCTGGCCGGCCTTTACTGTGTATACCCCCTTCTCGCCCCCCATCCAACACACGAGTGGTATATCCCAGCCTAGATCCATTTCCTCAAGAACACATTTCCAATACAATGCAACGCTGATAGGGTTAATACTGCTAACCCTAATTAAGCAGATGGCTGTTTCCAATGCCAATCACAGTGATCTGGTTTTAAATACTTACTTTTGTCATTAATTAGAAGGGAGGGATAAGGTTCGGTATAGCATCAGGGAGACAGGCATCAAACCCAGAACCTTAGAGCTTTCAGGAGTCGAACAACCAAACCACTAGACTACCCTGCCCTCACCCCCCTCTCCCCACTCTCCCCCCTCTCCCCCCCTAGTCATGTCATCCGATTTCATGACTCGTACAAATATAGTATGGTCGTGTAGCACCTTTTCATATGCATGTGTGAATTTTATTTTTAGACGGATTATAGCTGCATATTTTTCTAATGATTTCTTATACAAAAATATTTTTTCCCATTTTCAAATAACTGTACACATCGTTACTTATCTGACTAATGTATTAGTAGGGCTGAATAAGTAAACTACACTTGACGAGATTGACAGCTGAAATCCGTCACTACCACCACCATTGATGCCATTAAGGGTTATCAAGGTGTGCATTAAGCAGAAGAACATGATGTTCCACCAGGGTTAAATCCATTGCAATCTCACGTAATTCCAGTCTATTGATTTCTTTCTATTTCTTCACGCTGATTTAATTGAATGGGTGGAGTCTATTCTCCCTCCTGGTTACATAGCCATGCGAGTCACCAATTACTCATGTGGTCCTCCTCATATAATGGCGTCGGTGCAGCGTTTCAGACTCAGAGAAAGTACAATCTACACACAACAGGGATTTAGACGACATCCCCTACAATCCTGCGTTTTTCCAACAATATCCAACGAATGCATCGGCTGTCTGTGAGATTAATATTAATATACTTTCTCTTTTTGATCTTCCTGAGAAGGTGTAGTTGATACATCGCTGACGCTCTGTGATATGTTCTGGTTATTTTATGATTTATGTTTTTGGATCCTGTTGTCCATAACTTTAATAGTTATAGTGACTAAGCTTCAAAGCATCCCTAAGCCATATACTATACCAGCTACTTCTGTCTATACACAAACACTAGCACGTCAGTGTGTGCACTGTTTACTGTACAGCATGTTCCGCATTGATTTGGTTTTTAATAGTTGAAAACAAAGTTCTCCATTCCCCCTGATGCTCAGTTCCACCCAGGGGACCCGTAGCAATGCCTTTCATTATCTTCAAGTGTTTAAGTTGCTGGGAGGAAGTCCTGACTAGGTAGATTCTGGGGAAGCCGACCATGGTTAAGTGTAAATGTGCTTATCTCCACCAACGCCATGAATAAAACATCCCTTCATGTCTTTCCTACGATGAGAGCACTTCCCCCCCCATTCTGATTTTATAACGGCAATGTTAAAGATAACCTATTGTTCTTGAAGAGTAGCCAAATAAAGAAATAATTAACGAGATGAATAAAAGATAAATACAAATGTGTTTGTTTGTTTGGTTTAGTATTTAGCTGTTTGTTGTCTGGTTTTGTCTTTAGTTTGTTGTCTAGTTTTGTCTTTAGTTTTTTGTCTGGTTTTGTCTAGCTTGTTGTCTGGTTCTGTCTTTAGCTTGTTGCATGGTTTTGTCTAGCTTGTTGTCTGGTTTTGTCTTTAGCTTGCGTGATTTTGCCTTTAGCTTGTTGTCCGGTTTTGTCTTTAGTTTGTTGTCTGTTTTGTCTAGAGCTTGTTGTCTGGTTTTGGTCTTTAGCTTGCTGTCTGATTGCATGAATTCTAAACGTTAAAATGAAAACATTCTGACTCAGCGACCTTCTTCTGGCTTAGGAGTGGCCTGAACGTTGGTGTGACTCGGCTGAGCTACACACCAGCTCGGGTGTCTGGGGAAGCAAGATGCCTGGCGATGGATACTAGCCGAGCGTGAAAAGCTTATTCCCACCTGTTGTCTTATACTACATGTCATTCTCCCCCTTTCTCAAATAATTTCCCTGTCCCTCTTCACTGTCCGGTCAATAAATGCACAAAAAGCACATCAAATAAATTGATCCATATAAAATGGAATCTTCCATCCATTATTCATCATAGAGATGGTTATTGCAAAGCAGCATCTATAAACTGTCGGCCCACTCCCTAAAAGCGCATCCCGGCAATTATCAATTCCACTTAAAACGACCATATACAGCTTACAGACCGTATGCCTTTATTTGGTTATCAGACCTAAACTACATGACCACACATGATCAAGAGACCTACAGAATATGACCATATATTGTTAAGAGACTTGCATTATATGACCATATATGGTTACGAGGCTTACAGTATATCACCTTATAGGGTTATGAAACTACAGTATATCACAATGTATGGTCGAGATACCTATTTGATTAGATAAGGTTAAGAGAGCTAAATGACCATATATTTAAGAAACCTACAGTACATGACCACATAGGGTTTAGGATACATACATGTCTGCATAAGGCTAAGGGAAATATATGGTTCAAGACAAGCAATATGTTTCGAGGATGAATGCAATTTGTTTGATTGGTCCAACTGTGGGATAACATTGTTCAACAGCAGAACATAGACAGCGGGTCGCTGGGAAGGTCAGACCTGGTATGGTAGGGGACACAGCATATGGCTCGCAGTCTGTCCAACGACGCATCAGAGTGGGGCTCAGGGTTTGTTCCGCAAGTTTCTAGGAACAAAGGGTCTGGGGGCCACGGCTATGACAAGGGCCACGCTTGTCGGAACATCAGACTTTTAATCTCTGTGTTTGTTTTAAGGCAAAGTCGCGCACCGTTCCGTCAACCCCTGAAGCACACCAACATCCGACCCCGTGTGCCAGATCTGTCGGTGCTTGTCGGTGGTTAACAAATATGTCGTATTGCCGCTCGTCGGCGCGCTATGCACCGGCCCACACTCTACAGCCGGGTTACTGTGTTTGCCGGGCACACCACCTGTTCCAAAAGGGAGCCACACACCACCCATCAGCACCCACACGAACACGCACACGCACACGCACACGCACACGCACACGCACACGCACTCACTGTTGTTAACTTCCAGGTTTAAAAGGGTAAGCCACCCACCTTCCCCGACGATGCCAAGGACCTCAAACTTATTCATCACATCACAGGGGGGGGGGGGTGTCTCGTCCAGCAGGGGTAATGAGCGGCTCCGTCTGGGCAGCGCACACGACGACGTCCCCTGATTGGTCAACACACCCGCCCACTCCGCAGGCCGGCGTCCAGGAGAGGAGGTACGGCCGTGGCAGCCTCAGCCCGTCCCGTCCTCGCCACCTCCACCATGCTCCTGTCCCCCAGCTCCTCCTCGGCTCTTGTTCTGCTCCAGCTCTTCTCGAAGCTCTGGCGTTTGTTCCTTGCGGTTCTCGCGTCGGTTTTTCCTCGACCGTCCTTCGCTGTGTGTCTGCCACCTCCTTGCTTTTATTAGCTCTGACTCACTTCGCCGCTCTCGCCGGGGTCCAACGGAGCCTGCTGCTGCTGCCGCTGCTGCCACTTCCAACCGATCTCTACACTCATACCCTTTTGTCCTGCTCGGGCCTCCGTACTCGCTCGCTAGGGTGCTCAGAAGTCATCCCTATCGTGGAACCTGGGAGGGGGAGAGAGAAACACACACACACACACACACAGACCAATTCAAGCAAAGAAACAATAATAAATAGGATGAACTTGAGGAATAATACATCATATATATTCACGAGTGGGTCATCCCCAGGTCCAATTTCCCATAATTCATAGCTGGGGCATCGGGGTGCTCCCGGCACAGATGGCGGCTAACTGGGTCAAGTAAACGTGGAGTAAGTCAACATTTCCTTCAAGAGGCTCATGATAAATGATGGATGATTTAAGCATGACGTTCGTGAAGCTGTCCTGTCCAATCAGCCATCATCACGCCACCCCCACGCTTTCCCGGCGTGCTGCAGAGAGATGCTCTCACACCAGCGTCTATCTAGAGCACACAGAGACACTTCTGACCACCGTGGAACAGGCGCTGACAACATAAAACATGTATCAGTCCATTTATTATTCATTGTTTTTCAAGGAGGATTCCATTGTAGATTTCGATTCATAGACAGGTCACGCTATCCTCTGTAAACATCCAGCACCTGTCCAAATCAACGTTAAAATCATTCGTAAATAGAAGGCTGGTTTGTCTAGTTAATATAACTGTTGTTGTCATCAGCCCAGGATATTTTCAATCGATGAGGGTAGAACAATATTGCCTGCTCGTTCACTTATTGTAGCTTTTGATGAGGTTTGCACGTAGGAACAACGTTACATCGACCCATCTCTAGGCGATACACACATTGTAGATAAACACATCTCACATATCAAAGAGAAATGAACTGCTGTGTATATTGTAAAACAGCAAAAAGGCGTTTTGACAACGGAACAAGTACAGAGAGGAAGTACAGTCATACATAGCAACACGTTGCTCCGTTCTCAAAACACTACTGTGCTCTTGTACAGTATTACAGCTGCCCGTGTCTCTTAGATATGTGAGATGCTCTGTTGGTCCGTGCGACCATACTTCCTGTACGCCACAATCAGTCGATCTAAAGGACGGCGCCAGAGGGGAGAGAGGTCCAGGGGTGTTGTGGCCGGTCTCCCCTGTACCCTGACTGCCTCCATTGTAGAAACTTGATGACTTTCCTCACAGGTTAAAACATCCTTCTTTGAACTATTCCGAGAGCGGGGCCTGCTGTAGATTTCTCTCGTGTGCGTGTGTGGGCGTTTTCCTATGCAGGAAGCACACGGCTGAGTGCGGGAGCAGCAGAGAGGGTGGGAGGGGGGGAGGAGGGGGGGGGTGCGGTGCTAGCTAGCCGTTTAGGAAAAAGCTTGAGCCTGATTCAAATCGTTCAATTTATCGACGATATGAATCGGGGATTAATAGCTTTGGATACAAATGTAAGAAACACCATGTAACGCGTTGATTCAAAGAGGAACAGGTTGCTGTTACAAGCTATATTATGAGGACTGCCCACGGTTGTTGGGATTCTGTCAAGTGTTTGCGTGTTGGTGACAGAATCCTGGCTGGGTAGGGATGAAGTCTACACTGTATTAACCCACACAGCCATCGGGATAGTACAGCGCTCAAGCTCCAGCTGAAAGGGTCCGGGTTTGATGCCCAGTGTTCCCAATATAAACTGCAGGCATCCATGAGCAAGATGCCCCAACCACCTTTAGCTGCTCCTTAATAACATCGGAATTCCTGGTGAGTCTTTTGGGATAAAAGTGTCCATGAAAGGACTCAAACAGTCAACACTGTATAAGGCACCATCAACTCTCACTGTACGTATGGCGTCCACCAGCTTCTCATCTCAAACATCGAATATGGGTAGATAGATGTTTCTAAATTTACATTTATATTGAGGGCATTTAGCAGACGATTTAATCCATAGCAATTTACATGTATTCATACACATTCAAACACCAACGCAGGGTCAACCATTGCAAGGCGACAGCCAGCATGTCGGGAGCAGTAAGGGTGAGGTGCCTTGCTCGGGGACACCTCAACAGAGCCGGAGATCGAACTAGCAACCTTCCGGGTTGAAAGTCATCCCATGCTGACTCCTGAGCTACTGCTATCTCAGTGGTCTCATTTTGTTTCTTGTGCCATGAGCAGGAAAACAGTTGGCCTCCCACTTGTTGAAGCCCAGAAGAAGCGGCTGAAAGCTGGAGTGAACTGGAACGTTAACACAAAAGGATGGTTTGTATGTTCCAGCCCGCCTGCTACGTGGAGTCTGGACTGTCCTGACTGAGTCCCGGCACTAGCCAGTCCACAACAGGACTCAGTCCCCAAATGACATCTTTGGTAGAGAGATGGAAGAAGCTCATCACAGCAAATGTACGTTCCTAGTGGTACATTTATTCCGAAAATGTTTAAACAGAGTGTCAAAATATGACTATATTTACTATGACATGTATCGCTCTCTCTCTCTCTCTCTCTCTCTCTCTCTCTCTCTCTCTCTCTCTCTCTCTCTCTCTCTCCCCCTCTCTCTCCCTCTCTCTCTCTCTCTCTCTCTCTCTCTCTCTCTCTCTCTCTATATATATATATATACATATATATATACATATATATATATATATATATATATATTCTGCAATAAAGCCTGTAATTATTACCATGCACTCTTTATGGAACACGGTTATGATATGCATGCATGGATAGGTTTGTGTGGCAAGTGTGTGCGTGCGTTTGTGTGAGAGTGCGTGTGCGCTGCCTTGTTCCTGTGCATGTTTGTAGGTGGTGGTGGGTGTGTGTATGTGTGTGTGTGCGTCTTTATGTGTGGGAGTGTATGAGTATGTATGTGCGTGTACGTGCGTGTGTGTGCGTGTAAGTGCGATGCGTGTGTATGCGTATATGTGAGATATATAGATAGATGCAGAGGGTGGCAGAGGCGTGTGTGAACGCGGATGAGTGTGTATGGTGTGTGTGTGTGTGTGTGTGTGTGTGTGTGTGTGTGTGTGTGTGTGTGTGTGTGTGTGTGTGTGTGTGTGTGTGTGTGTGTGTGTGTGTGTAGGATAGAATGAAAAAGAGAGATCAAAAAAAGGAGAGAGAGAGGTGGTAGTAAATGCTGTTATCTGCACCGGAGCGATGCGACGCGCAGAGCAACACTCCACCATTCCACGGCTGCTGTCCACGCTCTCCCATCCTACACAGTATACCCGTGCAGACGCCACAACGCATTACCTCGTCCACGGCCAAGACAGCCCTGCACGAAGAAAATAAATCGCCATACATCCCTAGGTGGAATGGAAGAGTGTACATTCCCACCTTGAGGCTTTCACCCGCCCCCCACACCCCCCCTCCCCCCCACACCCCCACACCCTCCCTCCGGCCACCCCCCCCCCCCCCCTCTACCTGGCGATCTGATTCATCGCTTGAATACGTGACTTACGTGAGATCCCGGATCCGTGAAACGCGAAACATCATGCCCGAGAAAATGATGATGTGCAAAGCAGGCACGCTCATCTGGAGCGTCAAACGCCGCGTATACGTGCAATGGCAGGCCCGCACGGCACCGAGGCCCTGCTGTCACAGCGAAACCCAATACTCACCGGGATCCTCAGTTTGGGGGGGTTTAAGCAGGTCCGCGGGAATACAGGGGGAATAAGGGTCTACATCGTCCACGCGACATCAACAGTTCTGCCCATCGCTCCGCGCTCAGTACAGCCTCAGCATCAGCTGGTCCAAGGCAGCAATAGCGTCATTTGTTTGAGGAGCGTCCGGTTCAGCCAATATAATCGGAGTAGCTGGTCCTCTCAGCCAATAGCGTCAAGGGGGGAGGGGACGACGACGCAACGCTCGCTGCGTTCCAGCAGTGGTTTTATCCAAATTATGAAATGTGGAGTAGATGGTGACAACTTTAATACTTAATGTGTCATAGGCTACTGTGCACTTATATATTAAGAAGAGATGTATAATATCTCGTCTTAATATATAAGTGCACATAAGTGCTCTATTAATTTCTGTAGGATAATTTATATGACTTTACTTTATACGATGATCAGGTGGTGCTGTTAACATTTATAGGCTATGCCCTCCTTGGCAGACTGTTAGTTAAGTACAATATAAGTCAGTATTTTCACTGATTATTTATTCAGCCATCAGCATTGATTTAAAATAGCCTACATTAAATACTCTAGACCCGTTGGACCATAGCAGACCGGAAATACATTTTGAATTGAATAATAATTTATTGGTGTTTATCTTAGGCCTAATTGTATTTATTATTTGAATAATTTATTGTTAAAACGTGTAATTTTTCCAAGTTTACTTGAGTCAAACGACTTTTATGCATAGGCCTATATAATTAAAGTAACCGTCTGCAGTGTCAATATCCTTTTATTCTCTGAGTCGATTGTGATGCTATTGGACAGTCGACACCTCATCTCAGACTCAGCCTTATTTCGGAGCAAATGCAACTATAACCAAGAATAATCCAAAAATTGATGAACCCATCGAAGAGGATGTACAAATAACCACATTATTAAATGCACACATTCTTAACTGATGTAAATGTCCCAAGGCTGATTATTTTTCTTGGGATTTTTTTTATTTTTTCCTTTAGGAAACAAGTCTATCTATTAATCAATTTCCATTTATCCATCTTCCCATAGGCGTATCTATCTATCTATCTATCTATCTATCTATCTATCTATCTATCTATCTATCTATCTATCTATCTATCTATCTATCTATCTATCTATCTATCTAAAACTAAATATCTGTCTAAAGACAGAGAGGAACTACTTAATGCATGGAAAGGTCTAGCTCGTTCCAAGCCGATGTACCATCTCGTTAATAAATTGTTCACCAATTAACCGATTTATTTAATTCGGGTGGGCGGCTCATCCCCACCAACCGTTCATTTAGTGTCGTCATTGCTATGTCGCTTCTCTCCCCAATCCGCCCTGACAATAAGAAAACACGGTCCATATTAATGTTTTCGTTTCTATTTGAAATACACATTATTATTAAAGAGAAATAAAAAACATTAGGAGTTATAGGGACCGTGAATAAATATTTTATTTTCCTCATTTACCTCCATTGGAGTAGGTAGTGTGACTCCAAGCACCGCGTTCTGCGCATGCGCGGCGGCGCACCGAATATGGCGGCTTGCATCTGATGGAAAGTGAGGATCTCTCGTCTAAATGCCTTGTCGTCCACACGGTGCGTAGGCTTCGAGTTTTACCATTCGTTTCTTCTTCTGGGAGCTGTTTGTTTCGGGTGGGTTGCGTTGCCAGGAAATAGACTGAGAAATAGGTGTACTTATTTATTACGAAATGCGATAGGAAAAAGGAGCGTGTGTGTGTGCGTGCGTGTTCGTGCGTGCGCGTACGTGTGTCTACGTGTGTCTGTGTGTGTTTGTGTGTGCGTGTGTGTGTGTTTGCATGTGTGTGTGTGTGTGTGTGTGTGTGTGTGTGTGTGTGTGTGTGTCTGTGTTTGTGTCTGTGTTTTGCAGACGTAGATCTTCGTGCGCATGATAGCCTACATTGTCGAGTTGACGGCCGAAGGCAGCTCCCCTGGGAATCTAGGTTTTTCCTTTTTGACAGCAGAGAGAGACATGGGGAATGTAAAAAGATCCGCGTTGTCCGGATTGAATGACACTGTATTGATATAGCAGACTGTGTGTTGATACGTTGTGGACCACACGCCTTTACGCGCATTGGCCCGCCCACTAAACGTGTCCATCATAAGAAATACGCCACACTTCTAAAATCCTTATCCTTATCCTGGTCCACACACTGGTCTCACCGTCATTAAACTAATCCTCGTTTGATTTCATTAACGGTTCTGTAAGTCACACCTACGAAGTGCATTCGATAAAACGATTAAGCGTTTTCTATCAAGTGTTTGGCCAATATTATTTATGTAGACTAATTCTATTATATCATAGAAAATGTATGTTTTTCGCTATTGCTAGACTAAACTTCACGCAGTGTTTGAAGGTTGAAAATAGATGGAGTAGCAGATCTCTGAATATGTGTGAATATTTGTGAATGGCGTAAAGTTTTGTCTATAGTTTGGGTGGGCAGTCGATAATTCAATGAGATGACAGTATTGCATCCAAAGATGGTGGTGGATGTGGATACATTGGTTGTTGTTTAGGTGGAGCTGGTGGATGTGGGGACATTGGTGATGCTGGTGTTTGTGGAGATGGTAGGGGTTGTGATGGTGGAGTGGACGGGTCCTGCGGTTGTCTTGATGGTGGTGTTGTCGGGGATTAGTGGATTTCATGAAGATGGTGGATGGTGTTGGTGGGGTTCGAGGTGGCGTTGGTGGTGTAGAGGTGCCGGTGGAGTTTGACAGTTGGGTTAGAGGTGGTGCCGGTGATCGGTTGTGTAAGAGGTGGAGTCGGGGGGGGGGGGGATATGGTGGTGGTGTATGAGGCGGTGGTGGTGGGGGTGGTGGTGGTGGTGGTGGTGGTGGTGGTGGTGGTGGTGGTGGTGGTGGCATGAAGGTTGTAAAAGCGAAGTGCTTCCTGGTCGGCTGGAGGGGCGGGGGAAGGGGAAGGAGGGAGGCGGGGGAGGGCGGGGGAGGGCGGGGGAGGCAGAGGGGCAGACAGACCAAACTACAGCTGCAGTCTGGGACTGGACACTCAGGGCCGCTCAGATCCTTTTCATGTTGTCTGAAGAGCCCCCCCCCCCACCCACCCACCCACGCCTTCCCAGCGTTGACTTTACGGCGTCCAGGAATCTTTATGACCCCCGAGGAGACACAGTCCCTCGTGGACAGAGGGCCCTGGAGACACCCGCAGACACACTACACTGCATGTTGGACTGACTCAGAGGTTTCGAAAGAAGACCCTTTGGAGAATTAAACAAGGCTTGACTTTTGTGTAGGTGTCTTTGGTCTGGAGGGGATCCGTGATCCACCGTCTTGGGTTTGGATTCAGGGATTAGGATTGCCGCAGCAGACCCCATGTTCCTGATTCAGTCCACCATGACTGAATCAGGCTTCTGAACCCACTCTGGTAACTCGCTTTTTTGAAATTCGAACTTCGTCCTTTGTAAATGCTTTCTTGTGATGACGCAGTGACCGTTAATTTACAGTAGAACATTTATTTCACAGGCTTTGTTATTCTCTCTCTTTATTACTCTGCTTTGTTAAATGCTCTATGCTGATTGGACAATTAGGGGATTCAATGGTCTGCTATTTCTGTATAACACACTGCAGTAGCAAATAACAGGCGTTGCTATGGACACTGTTTCCAACTGTTACAGTCTAAAGGACACTTTTTTGTTGGGGAAGCATCCTTCAGAAATTATTTTTAAGTGAATTAAATCATTTTTCGTTGCTATATTTTGTGGGAAATTATTATATAGTGCTTGACATATTGTTAATGCTCTCTTTAAAATGTGAATACAATTTCTGACTGATATCTTCAGTTTGAATTATAATGCCTTGGTGTAGAATGCACAATGTACAATTGTGCACAATACCAGACATTTATATCTATTCTATTTAATTAAATAAAACTCTAAATACAGACAGACAAAGAATTGGGGAGTAATTACTCATTTATATATTAGCTATGTATTTGCATGAAACTAAAATGAGTTCACAGTCCTAATGTGCTAGTAATGATTCAGCACTGATGATTATGCCTTTCATAACAGGATTAGTCAACTATGAAGTCCCTGAAAAAGGGTGGTTAGGCAGATGTTGGTGTCGTCCTAAACTAAAGCATTTGTCCATTCATTGCAAGGATTGTGCAATTCGGGAATCTCCATTTATCTGATGTATAGAAATGCTGCTCAATGCAACACTAGCACACCTTATCCATGAGGTTATACATATCCTTACCCCATCCTACTTACCTTATCATACCATACATAACTAGACCTTACCTTAACTTATCGAACCAAACCTTACTAGACCTCACCCCACCATACCTTACCTTATCCTATCATACCTCACCATGAAATGAATATAATCGTTGTCAACTGCTTCTCGGTGTTTACAGCTAATTGGTTGTGTTCCCCCACCCCCCCTCGGCTCTGATTGGCTGGCCACCATGGGCAGGACCCCCAACCGAGGTAAACATTTGCCTTCGTCACTTTATATTCCCTCCTTCACGGCTCGCACAGCGAGGAGACACCAGTGAGGGCAGGGATCAGATTCAGGGTTAGGGTTAGCGAGGAAACTCAAACCAGGGTTAGAGAGGAAGCATTACCCGGGCTAAACACAGAGACAGAAACAAACCTACGACAAACCAGGAACCGACAAAACCGGGGCAGACACTCAGGAGCTTAAATACACAGCACAGTGAGTACCGAGCTACTAAGGCATTAACACAGGTGACATGCGTCTCGCTATAATTATAGGAGTCTCTGTGTGTCTGTTCACCCCATCGACTCCTCATTCGGCGGGTGTGAGGAGCCCAGGAGGTGCAGGGTCGTGGGTGGGGTTGATTGGCGGAGCGATTGGAGGAACGGTCCTCGAGGAAGCTGGGAGCCCCCATATGGGAGGCTGAGCAGTCGGCCTGTATGGTGCGGGCACGCTTTGAGATGGCACTGCACTTGTTACAGTGACAACACCCCAAACACAGGAAATACAGGTAGTGAGTGGAAGGGGGCAGGATTGTTCTGACTAGTTTACTTAAAGGTTTGGCTTGTTTTAGACCCCGGGTGTTTTTGTTGACATTGCGTATGCAAAGGTATCAATCAGATGTGATTTGTTGTAGGTATTGGTGTGTATACACAGAATTAAAACCACTGGATTTATTTCTTTGTGGGCACTATTGGAGAAAGCTCCCTAGCCAGGGCAGCTTGTGTGCGCTTACTTGTGTAGGACAAACAAAGACACAGTTCTGGGAGCTGCTTAACACTTGTTTCAAATATAATTGATGTTGATTGATGGCCTACTGCCCAATTCTAGAACGCTTCTACAACGTGAAAGTTGAGTTGAACGAAGATCCCGGCAAATTTACATCTCGACATAGAAAATGTTGTCAATTAATATGCATCAACATAGCGGTACATTGGCCAATTGTTTGCGTTAGGAATAAAGACAACTAAAGAAAAAGTTAATCAGTCTTCCTCTGTATGTTCCTCTGTAACTTCAGACCCTAAAGAGGAGAAGAAGGAGAAGAGAGGAACCATGACTACAGGCTCGGCTGTCAACCAATCCACTGGTTCGACCTCTAACCTCTTTCGCACCATTGACTTCCTGTTTATAACCACTTCCTGTTGTAACCATGTGGTAAAAGCAGACCTATAGAACCAAACAACATACAAATGCATCATACCACCGTAACACAACCCTAACTACTCTATATACTAGCATTTTAGCATGCAGCAAAAGGGTAACTAATAATATTGCAAATCCTTCGGTTGTATCCTTTCGCCGTGTCTCTCGTGTCCGTCAGTAACCTCTGCTCTGTGCCTCCTCTGACAGAATCCTTCAGCTGGGAGGAGTACCTGAGGGAGACCTCCTCTGTGGCCGCTTCTCCCAGCTGTTTCAGACAGGTAGTCTCTCCCTCTCTCTCTCCCTTTCTCTCTCTCGCTCTCTCTCCCTCTCTCTCTTCCTTCCTTTCTCTCTCTCGCTCTCGCTCTGTCTTTTGCTCGCTCTCTGTCTCTGTGTGTCCATCTCTCACAATCTCTTTCTCTCTCGCTCTGTCTATCTGTGTCCATCTCTCTCTCTGTCTCTCTCGCTCGCTCTCTTTTGCTCTCTTTCTGTACCTCTGCATCAATCTCTGTCTCTCTCTCTCTCTCTCTCTCTCTCTCTCTCTCTCTCTCTCTCTCTCTCTCTCTCTCTCTCTCTCTCTCTCTCTCTCTCTCCCTCTCTAGGTTCCATGTGTTTCAGACAGCTATAGTCATTGTTCACCCTTCCAACAACATGAACCCCCTCACCCCTTCATACACAGCCTTGGTCTCCGTGCTAAACTGAAGAGCATATTGAACGTGGAGGCCCCTGTGTGTGTTGTGCTCCAGTCCAGGGGCCCCCCCACCAACGACTTCAAGGCGGGGATGAAGCTGGAGGCCCGAGACCCCCGCAACTCCCACTCGGTGTGCATCGCCACGGTGATGGGCATGATGGGCACCCGGCTGCGCCTGCGGCTGGACGGCAGCGACAACACCAACGACTTCTGGCGGCTGGTCGACTCGTCGGACATCCAGCCAATCGGGACGTGCGAGAGGAAGGGCGACATGCTGCAGCCGCCGCTGGGTGAGAGAGTGAGCTCTCCTCTGATTGGTCTGCTCCCGGGCGCTGGCTGTGTTGTTTCCCTGGTAACGTGACGGAGGCAACGCGTTGCCCCGTTGTTGCCGTGGTGATATTGTTACGGTTGTAACGTTGTTACTTTGCTGAGGGGTTACTGTGGTCCCGTTGTTGCTGTGACGATGGTGAAATATTGTTTTTGTGTTGTTACCCTGGTAACATCGTTACCAGGCTTGCAACGGTACCACAGACAGTATAGTGCAGTGGTAGCTTTACTATGTTAGCATTTGGAGTGTGGTAATGTTGTTACCAAGCTAACATTTGGAGGTGGTATTGTTTCCATGGTAACATGACGATGTTTGGAGGACTGAGGTAATGCTGTTACCCTGGTCACATTTGGAAAAACATTGGTAGTATTGTTGCTATGGTAACATTTGGAGGACTATGGTAATGTTGTTACCATGGTAACATTCGGAGGACTGTGTTCCTGTGGTTACTATGGTAACCTTGTTGCCATGGTTCCCAGGCTTCAGGATGAACGCGTCCTCCTGGCCCATGTTCCTCCTGAGGACGCTGAGCGGGGCGGAGATGGCGCCGGCCGCCGCCTTCAAGAAGGTAGGTGTGTGTGTGTGTGTGTGTGTGTGTGTGTGTGTGTGTGTGTGTGTGTGTGTGTGTGTGTGTGTGTGTGTGTGTGTGTGTGTGTGTGTGCGCGTGAGTGTGGTTTCCTAGTCTATTTACACTCATGTCTTTATTTGCATGTGTGTGTTTGTGTTTTGTGTGTGTCTGCGTCTGTGTGTGTGTGTGTGTGTGAGTGCGTGAGTGTGGTTTCCTAGTCTATTTATACATTTCTTTATTTGCATGTGTGTTTGTGTTTTGTGTGTGTGTGTGTGTGTGTGTGTGTGTGTGTGTGTGTTTTTGTGCGTGAGTGCGGTTTCCTTGTCTATTACACTCATGTCTTTATTTGCTTCTGTGTCTTTGTGTTTTGTGTGTTTGTGTGTGTGTGTGAGTGTGTGAGTGCGTGAGTGTGGTTTCCTAGTCTATTTACACTCATGTCTTTATTTGCATATGTGTGTTTGTGTTTTGTGTGTGTGTGTGTGTGTGTGTGTGTGTGTGCGTGTGTGTGTGCGTGTACGTGCCTGCGCTAAAGGAGCCGTCCAGCCCTCTGAAGAACCACTTCCTGCCGGGCATGAAGCTGGAGGCGGTGGACAGGAAGAACCCCTACCTCATCTGCCCGGCCACCGTGGGCGAGGTCAGAGGTCAGGACATCTTCGTGATGTTCGACGGATGGCGGGGCGCCTTCGACTACTGGTGCCCGTGTCACTCCCGGGACATCTTCCCGGTGGGCTGGTGCTTGCTGACCAAGCACAGCCTGCAGCCGCCCGGAAACTTCTGTGAGTACCCCCACATCCCTTTGGAATGTAAGCTGACACTTAACCCAAAGTGAATGGTTTGAGGTACAGGGCATTAAGGAGCAGGTAGGGGTTAGACAGTACAGAGACAGGTCATTAAGGGGAAGGTAGGGGTTAGACAGTACAGAGACAGGTCATTAAGGAGCAGGTAGGGGTTAGACAGTACAGAGACAGGTCATTAAGGGGAAGGTAGGGGTTAGACAGTACAGAGACAGGTCATTAAGGAGCAGGTAGGGGTTAGACAGTACAGAGACAGGTCATTAAGGGGAAGGTAGGGGTTAGACAGTACAGAGACAGGTCATTAAGGAGCAGGTAGGGGTTAGACTGTACAGAGACAGGTCGTTAAGGAGCAGGTAGGGGTTAGACAGTACAGAGACATGGCATCAAGGTGCAAATTAGGGTTATACAGAGTTGTTTAAATCAAAGAAGAAATATGTGAGATTTGATTTTCCTTTACAATGCTGAAAAATGTTCATAACTGTGTGAACATCACAAATCCCACGGGATCTGATCTTTTATATTCTGAATGGGGGACATTATTTTGTGGTCATAAATCAGATAAAGGCCGGATTTCCTGCAATGTGAACTCAGTATGAACGGTCACAAGGGAATTCATGCGAATGTTACGTCACTGTAAATAGATGTTATCAGAATTCTGTGCTTGCGGGAGTCAAGTTCAAATTGAAATCTGATATTTTCAATATTTAGAAAAATGAAAAACCAAATATTTTTATCTGAGGAAGAAATCTGAATTGAGCAGTAAGGCTTGCAGTGTGATATATGTGTATAACTCATTTTACATTTCACTTCATAATTTCCACCACCTGATGGCAGTGAAAACACATATTCTAAAAGCATCTGAATTGTCACTTTATGTTTGAGATGATTGCTATGTGTCAACCTTTCTATTAGACCTTCAAAGTCTAATTATAAAAGCTATTATAAAGCTGTCCACGGTTGATGGCGATAAAAAAACTCCAGTTTACACCATTTGAGTTAATTATTGTATTATAGAGGTCAGTACAGGCTCAGTTTCCAATATAAACTTCCCCTTCAAATGCCATTGCTGAGCCAGTTTTCTCCACACATAACAGTTTATTTACATTTTTGAATGTGTGAATGTCATGAATGGTATTAGAGTGTGGCGCTCAGCATATGGCCGTGATGGACAGTGGGAGGTTTATGTTTGACGGTTGGTTCAGTTGGTTCTGATTTGTTCAGTGAGCCGTGTCTGACCTGGTCCGACCCTGCCTAGCCCCGCCCCCCTCAGCTACTGACACTTCCTGCTCACAATCTATTTCCATATCGCGGCCCCTTTCCTGGGCTTCATTTCAACATCTTGATGTGTTGAAATCTACGTTCGAGTAGAAATTGTTTCTGTAGTTAATAGGGGTGTAACGGTGCACAAAGATCTCGGTTCGGTACGTACCTCGGTTTTGAGGTCACGGTTTGGTTCATTTTCAGTACAGTAAGAAATCAAAATGCTAAATAATATAAATGTGCTTCATAACATGTGCTTCAAGTTGTTCATAACACACTTTTGTGCTTTTTACAATAGGAACATTAGACAATACAAAGCTAGAATTCTGCTCAAAAATATAAAGATTCTGAAATGTAGAAATAAAAATAAATAACATTAGCTCAGACTGTTTTTTTAAAAAAATATATTATCTAATGTGCAACAATGAACAATGGCAACACTAAACAGTTTCAATTTGTTTTGTTGCTCAGATTAAATAACATGAATAAGGCTCAGACTGTTTCTTTAAAAACAAATCTTTTCTCAATCTAATGTGCAACAATGAACAATTGCAAGTTGTTGCTCAGATTAATTTTTACTCCCCCCCCCCCCCATATTCCCGTATACCACAATGCAATGCGGTCGTGTTTTTCCGGAGGAGAAGAAGAAGCTGAATAACCGCGAAAACGAATATATTTAATGATGGAGTCTCCGGCTTTCGTTTAGAAATGTCAACAATTTATTTGGGATTTAACATAGAATATTTAACATTCAAAATTAATTTAAAAAAAACTTGAACAAGGAAATGTAACATTCATCAATACAACCTCCAGCTTTCCTCTTGAGTGCCCGGTTTGTTTACATGACGTGGGCGAATCTGTCTGCGTCACACAAACACCCGGCGCATTTACTGACGCAAATGACGTTTAGAAATGTTCAGCGTAGTGTCAGAATTCTCGTTTGTTCGTTCCCTAAATAGTGCACTATATCATGAACACTATATAGGGAATAGTGAGTGAGTGAATAGGGACCGATTTCGAACACGGCTACGGTGGGCGCAACTGTGCATGTGCGGCCGCAGCATGTTCCACACATGCGGTCCTCTACTTAATATGTCCGTATGGAAACTCATTCGGTACGCCTCCGTACTGAACCGAGCACCCCGTACCGAAACGGTTCAATACAAATACATGTACCGTTACACCCCTAGTAGTTAACGATTTTTTACTTTTTTTGTGTAAAAAAAATGCAATTCAGGCAAGAGATTTTACATAAATATAAATATGATATTATATATATAATAATATAAACGATTTTAAAGGAATGTTTGTAGTCATAAATATATGGCCTGCTAAGCCTTTTGAGACTTCACGTGTGAATAAGGGCTACACAAAATGTTTTGAATCAAATTTAATTTAAATTAAATTGAATTGAATCGTAGAAAAAATTTATAAATGCTGTTCTTTCTATATTAATGCTGTTCTTGCTGTAATGGTTGGTCGATTCATGAATTGGTTTTCTACATCCATGAAAAATGACTACAAATAACAGTAGTGTTTAAGACATTTTAAGCAATTAGATTGAACCAGAGCTAGAGTAAATGTTTGGGTCTTTTATTTGTGGGTTAGTTTTAGTTGTTTGTTTTTAAGGGTTTTTATGCGAATGCATGAATTAAACATCAGCATTGTAAATTATACACAAGGTGAGATTTTGATGTTTTCAAATGTCTTTAATTATAGAAACTGGCATGGTACCAGAAATGGTGCTTCGGTATAGTCCAGTTCAGTTTTCCATTATTTATTTTTTGGGCAAAAATCGTCTTTGTCAGCCTGTATTAAGATAGACAAATTAAACCTCAAGCCATTTTCTGAATTAATATTCTTCCCTTAATTAACTATCCTTAATTCTGAATGTAATTTCTATCCACATTGAGGTCATTCGCACAAATTAACCCAAATCTAAAATAAAATGCTGCTTTGATCTAACTTTAAACATACCTTTATTCTGATTAACATAAATTCAGAAAAATGTTTAATAAATACAGAATTCTTTTTGGGGGATTTTTACGCTAAGATAAGCCATTGAAATAGCTCTTTTTAACCCTAGGTCTAGCTCAGGTTATAATGTTTTAATGCTGATGATGATTATGAGCATGTTATACCTAATTACACAAATCGTATGATAAGACTTTTACAATTTGAAACAGATACTAAATTATGAAGAAGAATCGTGCTAATCATAATGGAGCGTTATCTGACATGAATTTCACATGTTTTCAGGAAACGCGTGTCTCTCGAGAAGGATGTATAAATAGTTCTATGTATTTTTTACTCCACAGTGTCATTCAAACACGTGTTTCTATGAATAATTAGAATAACTACAAATTCCATTGTATTGACAATTCACACATCAATTGACAGAGAAACTAAACGGGCAAACCCAACGACTGCCTGATTAATGTTGTACAAATAACTGGTGACTGCCCTCCCACTTCATAAGCCTCAGAATACATTTAGTTTCCTTCTTTGTTAATTTGCTGTTAAGTTGTATACTTTATATCTTAGCAATGCGTGTTTACATTCTGTAGATCGAGAGCTTTTTCTGTGTGCGTTTGTGTTTGTGCTTGTGTGCGTGCGCACGTGCGTGACTTTGTGTGTGCTGGGGTTCATGTGCTAATGAGCAGGTGATTTGGAGAAGAGAGAGAGAGAGAGAGAGAGAGAGAGAGAGAGAGAGAGAGAGAGAGAGAGAGAGAGAGAGAGAGAGAGAGAGAGAGAGAGAGAGAGAGAGAGAGAGAGAGAGAGAGAGAGAGAGATCTTTATGATAATTTCCTGATTGAACTTTGAACCTCATACTTTTATAAAATGTATATGTACGATTTAGAAAAACATTTAAATATTTGGGGTTCAAATGTCTTAGATCCAGAAACCTATTTAAATAATATAAAAACAATCTATGAGCATGACAATGACAACAATGAAAACGATAAATATCACAAGACATTTTCCGTCGCTCTGCGTTGCATCTTAAGGTGATGTTAAACGAGCCCTGTGTAGTTTGTAAGTCCTCTGACTGACACAGTGAGGCTGTTGTGACCGAGGCCTGCTGTTACAGATCCCACACTGGCCAGAGTGGGGGTACACACTGACCACCTCCAGAGCTGCTGGGCTCCGCTCCCTTATGGATGTGTGCGTGTGCGAGTGTGTGTGTGTGTGTGTGTGTGTTTGCGAGTGTTTGTGCGTGTGTGTGTGCGTGTTGGGCTGCATTCTTACTCACTTCGCTCAGTCATGGGTTCCCTGATCCATTTGAACCTTTAGCCCCCCCCCCCCTCCTCCCTCACACACACACACACACACACACACACACACACACACACACACACACACACACACACACACACACACACACACACACCACACACACACACACACACACACACACACACACACACACACACACACACACACACACACACACACACACACACACACACACACACACACACACACACACTCCTCCGAGAGCTCTCCTTGCCCGCTGAGCTCCGCCCCTTCTCGCCCCTCCCCCCTTGTTGAGAGGCAGGTGACGGGTGTGGCCTATCGATACGGCCAACTGATAACATGAATAATAGGCCCCGCCCCCCTTCACACCAGCCCTCCCCCTCCCCTCCTCTCGCCCAGAGCTATGCTAATCTTGCGGCTGCTCATTCACTAGAAAGCGGAGGGGAGGGGGGGGGGGGGGGGGGGCAAGGGGAGGGGGTGCAGGGGGTAGTGGGGGGAGTTTAGCAAGCAGGCATCAGTGCGGGGCTTTGTTGTGGACACACACAGAGAGAGAGAGAGAGAGAGAGAGAGAGAGAGAGAGAGAGAGAGAGAGAGGAAGCCAAGAGTTCATTCAACAGAACCAGGAAGCTGGCGTCTTAAGTTACCGTTGTTGTGGACGCTACTACCACTGCTACTACCAATACTCCTACTACTACTACTACGGTACTTGTACTCCTACGAGGACTACTACTCCCGCCGCCACGACTACTCGTTCCCTTGCTGTGTTTACGGAGCAGTCTGGTCTGAGTGAAGTTTCCTGCCTTGCTTTCCCCCGGTGAGTTTGGTGTGTTTTGGTTCTCGTTTGCTTTGTCCTGTTTCTCTGGGGTTTCCTCTTTTTGCAGCACAATGGGAACTTGTTTGCTTGTGTTAAAAAAACGTTAGTAGCAGAAAGGAGGCTTCCTCATGGCAGAGAGTTACATCTAAAGTGTTTAGGCAGAGTATTTATTAGTTTTGCACATATTTTACAATGTGTAGGAAATTGTGCAACTAATGCAGGGACAAAGTTGTTTTTTTACAAATGTAGTTTGGTACACATTTCAAAGGTAAGAGCATAATAGTTTCTGTTTATAATTTTGCAACAATGATTGAAGACATTGTTCAGCTTTTGTAGTCATTCACCTTTGTAATCAATGCTGCATTCCATTTCGGTCCCCACGACCAGCTCAGTCTCCTAATCTATTTAGGCTGATTTAGATGTTAAATCAACACATGGAGGTACTTGAAACAGTAATATGTTAACCATTATTAAACCTCAGGCAAAGGATGACATGTTTCCACTTCTCAATCTTTTTGCCTCCTCAACGCTTGCAGAAGGAGTTTGAAGGTTTTGTTTTGTTGCAGACAAACTTAACAGGGTGCTCCTACCTGATTGTTCAGTGATGTTATCTGTCTGAGTTTCTGAGTGTGTGCCCATTGTTTCTAAATGAAGACTTTAAGAGTCAGTTGGTCTTCGTTCCAACCACAGCACCGTTTCAGTGTAGCTCATATGGAGTCTTTGATCGCATTATATATCTCGGGCTGGAGGGGCGTGTGTGTGTGTGTGTGTGTGTGTGTGTGTGTGTGTGTGTGTGTGTGTGTGTGTGTGTGTGTGTGTGTGTGTGTGTGTGTGTGTGTGTGTGTGTGTGTGTGTGTGTGTGTGTGTGTGTGTGTATTCTGAATCCGTTACATTATCTTTATAGTGGGGTCTTCACCTGGGAAACCCAGATTTAAATTCCTGCAACCGGTCACATGTGGCACACAATGTGTGTCCATTCACACACACCAAAAAAACACACATACACACACAAACACACACACATAAACATACACTACATACAACGCACATACTGCAGAGTTGAGGCCATGCGCTGCTTTCTTCAAACAAAGTACATGTTGGCAGAGCAGGATGTGTGTGTGTGTGTGTGTGTGTGTGTGTGTGTGTGTGTGTGTGTGTTTGTGGATTAAGTGTGGATGTAATTAGATGAGGGCAAACTGCTCAATTCCCCACCCCCACCGCGAGACAGCAGACACACACACTATGCACATGCCTATCCCAGGTCAACGGGGATGAGATGGGGTTACATGATCAGTACCATATGCGTTGGCCCTGCTAAACACACTCGCATGGGGTTGATGAACATGTGTACCAATAGGTGGATCTAAAGGTCTGCCGGGTGGGACCAAGGTCCAGTCTTACAGAAGCGTGTGTCCTCACTAGTCCTCCTCCATCTGCCTGTCCAACTGGACGGATCCTTTAAGGGGGTAAACATCGGTCTTGGTTGGACAACTGGCTTACTTTAAAACAGTGGTGCGTCTGTGTCCCTCTCCTCTGATCCCAGGGCTTCTCTCTCTCTCTCTCTCTCTCTCTCTCTCTCTCTCTCTCTCTCTCTCTCTCTCTCTCTCTCTCTCTCTCTCTCTCTCTCTCTCTCTCTCTCTCTCTCTCTCTCTCTCTCTCTCTCTCTCTCTCTCTCTCTCTCTCTCTCTCTCTCTCTGTGTATCTCTCTCTCTCTCTCTCTCTCTGTGTATCTCTCTCTCTCTCTCTGTGTATCTCTCTCTCTCTCTCTCTCTCTCTCTCTCTCTCTCTCTCTCTCTCTCTCTCCCTGTCACTCTCTGTCTATGTCTCTCTCTCTTCCCTCTGTCTATGTCTCTCTGTCTGTCTGAGCGTGGCTGTACTCCAGCTCTCTCTCTCGTTTCCCCAATTAAGCAGCCGCTTCCTGGGCGTTGGGGGCCCCGCGGCCTGGTCTGTAGGGAATTCCCTAAACCCTCCGTATTCCCTCCATATCAGCCCCGTTAGGGGACCGCCGTCAGACCCCTGGAGACTCTCTCTCTCTCTCTCTCTCTCTCTCTCTCTCTCTCTCTCTCTCTCTCTCTCTCTCTCTCTCTCCCCCTCTGTCTCAAGCCAAGCTGAAGGTTGTATTGAAATCCGAGATGCTTATCGCTGCATTTCTCTCTCCTTCTCCCTCGCAACCCCCCTTTTCCTCTCTCGTTCATCTTCTAAAACACACAAACACACACACACACACACACAACCACACACACACACACATTGTGTGGATTGTGTGATCTTATCACTCAACAGAGGCAGCTAATGGAAGCTGTGGTGGCGTTTGGGTTCCTTCGTGACAATGCCCTTCCTCTCTCTCTCTCCCTCTCCCTCTCCCTCCCCCTCGGTCTCCCCCTCGGTCTCCCAACACCTTCTCTTTGCTCCTGGAGATTGGTTTGCTCCAAGGGGAATTATATCTTTTTCGAAGTCTTTTATCTTCCAGGGGATTTAGAAAATCGGTGGTACATAACGTGTGCGCCTGATTAGAACGTCATTCATACACAAAGTGAATCGTGCCGTATTCAGCGTTGAGGATAATTCAGCATTACGGAAAAGAAAGAGAGCCAAAGCCTGGGTTCAGAAGGGGGCTCCCCAGGCCGGACTCCAGGGGCAGGTGACTTCTGACCCTCAAGACAGTTAGCAGAGCGGCCAAAGACAAAGCAGCTGCCACTCCATCCATCTCCTCGCTCCACTGCTCTATTATTCATTATTCTGCCTTTTCTTTGTCTTTCTCCCCAAACGTCTTCTTCTTCTTGGGGGGGAAATTGGCCAATCACAAATGCCCATCCCCAGGTTTTATTTTAATGTGTTTTCAACACATGATGGAAAAGCGTCAAAAGCCTGCTGGGGGAATTTATGCTATTTTGGCGTAATCAAACATAATCAGGATGTGATGCGCTACACGCTGGCATCAACAGTCAACAACTGTGACAAGTAGCATGCTAAACATTATCAGTGCAATTTGACGCGGAAGGTGTTAAGTGTGACTGTAATTGTTAACTATTTGTTGCTTTTTGTTTGCGAGAATTTGCATTGGATGGGCGGATATTATGTTCATTTAGTTGCTCTGGTTTTCTTTGCATGGAATGATAATTGTAATGATTTTATTATCCATGATGTTACATTTGACATTATTTATTCCCAGACCCAATAGACGTAACAGATTTTACTATTTCCACAATATGTGCAACATCTAGAAGCCATAACTGGTTTGTTACAAAGGAAAGAGCCTCAGACACTGGGACTTCTGCCTGACCTTGAAGTGAACAGTGGTTAGGTTAACAACACTGTGATAAATTACCATGTTGACAAGACCGCCATGCACACATTCATCTTGTCTGGACTTATTTTGTTAAAGTTGTATACAGTCTAGACTCCATGGTCTAGACATGAAAACCAAGCTTGTTCTGTCCATTTTTTCTTCCCTGTTCTTATAGAGATAGTGAAACAAAACTAACTTATATAAAAATAATACTTGAAATCAAACTAACTGTATTTTATCGAAGGTATAAAAAAAAAAGACTAGTCAAAACCCTTTCAAATCTGAAGAAAATGGGTTCAAGAAAATTAAAAGTTTTTCGTCAAACTGAACCACTGAAAAGAGTTGTGGGATTCTCTGCCTATCCAGTGATTTAAGTGTAAAAACAATGTGGCGCCCTAATTAGATTTCATATAATTAAAAGAGTATCAGGTTAATTACATCCAGGCCTCTACCTTGATATAAAAACAGGACTGTGTTTTGTCAGTTGTCAGTTACTCTTGCTGTCAGTCTTGGAGTGATTATTCACAATCTGTCTTTACTATTTAAAGCGTGTCATTCAACATCCACGCAAACATTATTCACAAATGCAGCGGTTTCCTGAGTGAAACCAGACTTGGGTTAAGAAGACCTCTAAACATTAGCAAGATGCGTAGGCCTACTTTATTCAAGAAGTTTGCTTTGTACAGAGCAGAAAAGATTAATAAAATCAAGACAAAAAACAACCCGAAACAAAATATAATTTTACAATTACATTACAGTAAATTAGTAATTACAGTGCTACATGTTAAGTAACAACAACACTATGTGTTCAGGGGAACATGTGCAGTAAAAACAACAGTATATATGTTCAGAGTTACAGTATGTTCACTAAAGTGTTCATTAAATGCGTAAAGAGTAACATGTTAAGTACGACAACACTATATGCTTCCAGACTAACATGTTCAGTCGAACCAACCCACTCTGCGTCCAGAGCAAAGACTCCGGTACATTTCCACAGAGTCAAACCACCCCTAACACCTCCCCCCCCCGCCTCCTCTTCGTCTTCGTCTTCCTCCTGTGTTCCAGTCACCCTTCCCAGCGCGCTGCTGGCGCCCGTCTCCTCCTCCTCCTCCTGCTCCTCCTCGCTGGCCACCCGGCGCTCGTCCGCGACCAGCGGCTCCTGCTCCTCCATGCAGACCTCGTACCGGCTGCCCAACCCGCTGCCCCCGCTGCCCGTCCGCAAGGGCGTGCGCGGCCGGCGGCCCAAGCTGCAGACCATCGCCCTGCTGAAGGCGGCGGCGGAGGCGGCGGCGGCGGCGGCCGAGGCCCACGGCTCCGCCCACGGCGCCGGGCCCCCGCTGGCGCCCAGGATCCACAAGAAGAGGGGCCCCAAACCCGGCAGCAAGGTGAGGGCCGTACCCCTCCGCGGCGGGAGTCGGTGTGTCGTGGATTAAGAGCGTTAGGAATAAGAAGAAAAAAATTGAAATAATCGAAATAGTTAAATAAATTACCAAGCAGAGACAAAACGTGACAGATGGGCCTCAGATAGAGTCCTCGACAGGAAGAGAACTGCTGCTACCCACAGATGAACAGGAAGTAGATCCTCCCGCCGCAGTCTGCTGCATTAGTGAAGAGCAGTTGTGTTGTGTTGTGGCAACAGAGAACGTTTCCATCGAGGGGACATCAGTAGTTCAGGGACGTGACTTTACCTCAGGGTTGTCGTTGGGACACACTAGTACTGCTAGTGTCCACACGCTGTGGAGTTCAGCTCCGGCGGACCACAACAAGCT
The DNA here is from genome assembly GCF_026213295.1 of Gadus chalcogrammus. Classification (NCBI taxonomy): domain Eukaryota; kingdom Metazoa; phylum Chordata; class Actinopteri; order Gadiformes; family Gadidae; genus Gadus; species Gadus chalcogrammus. The sequence goes on from NC_079425.1 coordinate 4,429,455, forward strand.
AAACGGTGACATTTGACTGTAAGGATACTTTAATGAAGCATTGATTAGGTAATGCAGTAATAATAAGCATTATGTGTTAACATTAGCGTAGGGATTAGGGTAAGGGTTAAACCCATGGCAGGCATGCAAACGCACTAAGTGCACTTAGACATAATTGGTAAAAGGAATCCATTTCTATAGAATCATAACCTTTTACATTTGAGCACATTCTCTCCACTTCACTGACGGTTGGATGCAGCCGACCGTAAACCAAACACAAACTCACCTGGAGGAGGGTTTGAGTTTTCCTCTCCTGTGAGCGTGCAGGCCTGCAGCAGAGAGCTAACGGCAGGGCGGGGTGCCTTTGTTTTGTCCCCCAGAGGAAACCCCGGGTGGTGCAGTCGCTGGGGGGGTCGACCGTCGCCACGCCGACCCCGGAGACCCGCTTCAGCTCCAGCCACGCTTCAACAGACAGTAACCATAGCAACGGCTCGAACGTAGTCTGCACAGGTAAATCAGTAAACACGCAGCACCTCTCTCTGACGTTGATGTGTCCAGCCCCCAACAACTAACTAAGTGTTCTTTACGTTGACATGTACACTAAATGTGTTTGAGTCAAAACTTGGTTGGCAAAGCGGCAGCCGAGCATTCAGGCAGCATTTCCCATGGATTGTTCTCTTTTAAGTCTACTTTAAAAGGTTTGATTTGAACAGGGATACACCCACAACTCGAGACTCGCTGGGAGATATATATCTCTCATAACATATATCCAGTTATTCTTCTTCTCTATTTGTGGATTATGTTTCAGAAGTGTTTCAGAATCGTGACACTTCTTGATGATTTACTACAAGTTCGTACTTGTTTGCTTTTTGGATCCATTCAATTCAAATCTAACTGGAATCTTAAAAAACAACAACACCCAAGTCCCACGAGAGCCTACCCCGGTGGAGAGTCCCTCTCTCCCTATCTCGTATCGCCTGGGGCTTCTCTTCTCCCCCCTAGTGTGTGTGTGTGTGTGTGTGTGTGTGTGTGTGTGTGTGTGTGTGTGTGTGTGTGTGTGTGTGTGTGTGTGTGTGTGTGTGTGTGTGTGTGTGTGTGTGTGTGTGTGTGTGTGTGTGTGCGTGCGTGCGTGCGTGCGTGTGAATTAACCTATATCTTTTATCACTGGGCGGTATATGGCTCACGAGGTAGAGCGGGTCGGCTGGTAACCGGAAGGTTGCTGGTTCGATCACCGGCTCCTCCTAGCTAAGGGTCGAGGTGTCCCTGCAAAAGTCGCCTCACCCCCTAACGAGCTGGCTGTCCTCCTTGCGTGGTTGACACCGCCGTCGGTGTGTGAATGTGTGCACGAATGGGTGAATGTTAGGCAAGATCGTAAAGCACTTTGAGTGGCCACTGGTTAGAAAAGCGCTGCATAAATGCAGTCCGTTTACCATCGACCGTTTGATCACCTCGTTCTCCTCCCTAGTGTGTGTGTACACATCAACCTGTATCTCTTATCCCCGGGTTCTCCACCTCTTCTCCCGTGTGTGTGTGTGTGTGTGTGTGTGCGTGTGCGCGTGTGTGTGTGTGTGTGCGCGTGCACATCAACCTGTATCTCTTATCCCTGGTGTTTCTCCACCTCTTCCCTCCCCAGTGTGTGTGTACATCAACAAGCACGGTGACTACGGCCCCCACCTGGACAGGAAGCTGGTGCAGCAGCTCCCCGACCACTTCGGGCCGGCGCCGGTCAACGCGGTGCTGCAGCAGTCGGTGCAGGCGTGCGTGGACTGCACCTACACCCCCGCCGTGCTCCTGCCCTTCCTGCAGAGCCAGGCCCACACGGGCGGGGAGGTCATCCGAGGTAAGCAGGGGCGCAAGTCTGTGGAAAGCCTCAGAAGGCCACTAACTGGCCCTAGAATGGCACGGTAAAAGTGCTAAAACCGCACGGAAACCGTATGGTTTCCGTGCGGTTTAGCACTTTTACCGCGCCATTCTAGGGCCAGTTAGTGGCCTTCTTGGCTTTCCATACAAGTCTGCTTGTGTGGGCAGCGGGACTGAAAAGGTTTGGGGTTGGAGAAGTGAGATGAGGAGTTATTTATAGGATGGATTGAATGCTGGACATACAAAAGTTTTACATTTAGCAGGCGCTTTTATCCCAAGCGGCTTATAATAAGTACATTCGTCCGAAGAAAGAGAAACCATAATATGTAGCTGTCGGTACAGTAAGGACGTTCGTAGAAACGAGTGCCAAGCACTAACAATTGTTAGGTTAACCCATTCCCTGTGTACAACAAAGATCGCTAGGATACGTTTCTCCGTTTTGTTCCTGAGAAACGATTTTCAGTGTAGGCCAGCGGTTGTCACCTGATCCAGCCTCAGGTCCCTCATATGACCTCGGCTAGGGTTCTAGGTTCGAACCCCAAAGTTCACTGTCATTGGGGTTTTTTGTTAAGCAAGAGGCCCTAGTGACTCGTCGAGTAATATGTTGCTCCAGATTCCATCTGGTTTACTGTTAGTATGGGAGGAGTAGCATGGCGGCTACGAGGTTCTCTACTCCCAGACGACGGAAGGGGTTTGACGGCGTCTGAGACAGGCCGCTTCTTCTGACCTGATTCCTGATTTAAAAGAAATGCAATATGGTCGAGAAAATTGGTTTAGGCCCATAATCATGGGAGACATATGTGTCGCCTGGCCACTGTTTGTGTGTGTGTGTGTGTGTGTGTGTGTGTGTGTGTGTGTGTGTGTGTGTGTGTGTGTGTGTGTGTGTGTGTGTGTGTGTGTGTGTGTGTGTGTGTGTGTGTGTGTGTGTGTGTGTACTGAATAAGAGATGGAGAGGGGTGCATGTGGGTGTGTGTGTATGTGCTAAACAAGAGACCTAGAGAGTGTGTGTGTGTGTGTGTGTGTGTGTGTGTGTGTGTGTGTGTGTGTGTGTGTGTGTGTGTGTGTGTGTGTGTGTGTGTGTGTGTGTGTGTGTGTGTGTGTGTGTGTAAGAAAGAGGTGTGTGTGAGAGTATATGTGTGTTGAATAAAGAGACGGAGCCAGTAGCAGCTGATGTGAGGGGCGTGACGGTAATGAGAAGTGACGTGTGTGCGTCTAACCTGGCGGAGCCTGGTGGGGGGGGGGGGCTCCCTGGGGGGTCTGGTGTATGGTCGGGCCGGGTGTTTGGGTTCAGACTGGGAGAGGGGGGGAGGGGGGGGGTGGCACTAACAAAAGGCAGCGAGATCCATGGCCTTGGATCTGGGTCAGTTTGGGGTGAGGGTGCTTGGAGATTGAGGGAGAGGGAGGGAGTCGGGGGGAGGGAGAAGGAGGGAGTCGAGGCGGGGGGGGGAGTCGGGGGGGGGGGAGGGGACTTAGGCGTACCCTGGCTCGCAGAGCGAGGGCATTGGCCCATAAACATCTGCTGTGTCTGGGGTGTGCGTAGTGTGTGTGTGTGTGTGTGTGTGTGTGTGTGTGTGTGTGTGTGTGTGTGTGTGTGTGTGTGTGTAGAGTCTGTCAAGTGTGTGTACTGTGTGTACAGTGTGTGTATTTTGGCTTGCAGAGGGAGGGCATTGGCCCATAAACGTCTGCTGTGTCTGGGTTGTGTGTAGCATTTTTGTGTCGTGCGTGTACAGTGTCTCAAGTGTGTAGTGTTTGTAGTATTTGTGTAGCGTCTGTATGGTGTGTCTAGTGTGTGTAAAGGGAGACGTGTGTGTGTGTTTGTGTGTGTGTGTGTGTGTGTGTGTGCAGGGTTATTGGAAGTTCTAGGGTGGTCGGTTTCCATATCGTTTATTTTTATTTATTTATTTTAAGTCGTGACCCTAAAAATGACACAAGAATTGAATTGAATTGACTTGATGAAAAACCAGTTTATGGCGTAGTTGGAACCCTGGGTGCAGTCTGGGCGGATGTAATCTCCCGATATGTCAGAGATCCGCTGGGTGTGTGTGGAGACGGCCGGTTCATCCTGTGTGCATTGATTGCACAATGCACACAGGTGTGCAGCCGCCCCACCCAGCCCCGGAGTCCAATCAACACACACACACACATACACACACACACACACACACACACACACACACACACACACACACACACACACACACACACACACACACACACACACACACACACACACACACACACACACACACACACACACACAGATTGACAGATGACGTGATGGATGGATGTGCGGATGATGGATGGTCATGCTGCCAGTCTAACCATTATGTCTTTGCTCCGTGTGTGTGTGTGTGTGTGTCCCCCAGTGCGCTCGGACCACGGTATCCGCTACGTGAAGCTGCCGTCGGCCTCGAGCACCTCGTCCGTGCTGCGCTTCCTGGAGACGCTGTGCCAGCACCTGCAGAGCGACTGCCTGTTCAGCTCCCAGCCCTTCAGCCCGCAGGCCAAGAGCCAGCTCTACGAGCGCACCAAGAGCGGTGAGTCCCCGGGACCCCCCGCACGGGTCCCACCGGGGGTGCGTCTGGTGGGGGGAGGGCCTCGCCACACCCTGCAGGGTTAGGAGTTCCATTCCCGCTGGCGCCGTGCATGCGAAGAGTGTTTGCACTCGTGGTATCGATACATTTTAGGCCATATATTTGTTTATTATAGTTATGATTAATATTTCCACGACACTATCTATTTATGTACAATGTAGATATAGTAAATAGAGAGAAAGAGAGAGAGATACTATATTTATAATTAATGAGACGGAGTAGTTAAAAAGAATGATTATTACAGATTTATTTGCAATACTTTTAATGGTTACCCATTTCTGGTTTGGAATGTGTTTACTTCTTCATGAACTGAAATCCATATACTGCTGAGTCCAACTCCGCCAACATCGAGTCATTTACCCCCCTGTTTTACACCCCCCCCCCCCCCCCCCCCCCCCGCCATCAGAACCCCTCCACCACGGGGAGAACGGCCTCTCAGGGGAGGACTCCAAGACGGACATGGTGTCCGCCGCCAGCGGGCGCTCCCTCCGCACGCAGTCGGAGTACCGCTCGCCGCAGACGGAGCGGCCCTTCTACACGCCGCACGCCCGCGCCACGCCCCCCCAGAGGACGCTCAGCTCCAACCCCCCCGACCTGGGACCCCCGCACATCCACCGCCGCGTCGAGGGTAGGCCTCGCGCCACGGCCAACGCAGAAGGCGTTCTGGCTTTCCGTTCAAAAACGTTCCATTAACAGTAACATTAACATTACATTTACGTTACACTTAAGGGGCGCCGTGGTGGCTCAGTCCTTACTGCAGCGACCCGGGTTCGATTCCTGCCCGGGTTCCTTTACTTTATGTCCTCCCCTCTCTCTCTCCCATACCTTACTGTCTATTTCACTCTATCATAATGCATAGAAAAGAATAAATGAATCCTTAAAAAGATAACGTCACACTTATCATGGTATTTTTTGTCCACCAAGTTAGTTGTTAGTTCTGGAACATGCTCTCTTTGAATACACTGATAGTAGTTTGGTTGTGGAAAGACGGGAGGGTAAACGTAACATATGATTTGAACGCGATACATGTGGTGTAAACAAGGCGCAGGAACACAGAGTACACCTTTTGACATGCAAATAGTGCTTCCTCATCCCCCAGCCGCCAGAGGGCACATGGCCTGACCCACACAGAGACGCTTTGCATGCACGCTCCCTTCTGCACACTGCAGTGTGACTCGTTTTGTTTATTGTCACTAAGCAGCTAGCTCGACGACGGGACCTGATCACATGACCCAGGACCGGGAGGGGGCGGGGCCCGCCGCGGCGTCCTGGTCGGTCGATGACGTCATCCGGTTTGTGCAGGAGGCGGACCCCCAGACGCTTGGGCCCCACGTCGAGCTGTTCAGGAAACACGTGAGTTGAGGGGGGGTCTCAGTTCCCACCGGTCTGGTCGCACGCATCGGGCCCCCGGACGCGTGGGACGCAGTCGGGTTGGGGTAGAAACGTGTGAGAAAACTGAACCGAAAAGAGAGGTGGTGGGGGCCCTTCCTGTCTGAAACCACAGCGCCATGAAGACACAGGCTTGGGTTTTGCAAATAAAAAGTATTTTATGCAACTCAATCCGGGGACTTTCTGGCCAACGCTATGATAACGACAGCTGATGGCCCCTTGATTGTCAGCCTTCAGTTGAAGCCCATTAACGCACTTCTTAATGTCTGCTTTGATCAAAGCGACGCAACTGACTGGACCTGTTCTCCTCTCCTCTCCTTTCCTCACCTGTTTCTCTCTCCTTTTCTCAACACTCTTCCTCTCTCACCCTCCCCTCCTCTTCCCCCCCTCTCCTCCTCTCTGCAGGAGATTGACGGCAAGGCGTTGATGCTGCTCCGCAGTGATGTCATCATGAAGTACATGGGCCTGAAGCTTGGCCCCGCCCTCAAACTCTGCCACCACATTGAGAAGCTCAAGCAGGCCAAACCTTAGAGGGCGACCTCACTTCCTGTGGGCGTGTGTTTTTCCGACCGGACACACCCACAAAACAACTATGCTCTATAACACAATCTCGGCGCAGCTCTGCCGCGCCCTGTCTCTCTCTCACTCACACACACACACACACACACACACACACACACACACACACACACACACACACACACACACACACACACACACACACACACACACACACACACACACACACACACACACACACACACATATACAGACACACGCACACACACACACACACCGCGTCCCATGGGATGACAAAATGCTGGCATTGGACATTTTCTTCCGGAAAGAACTTCAGAAAGGACTCAGTGACCCCAGGAGGGAAAGGCCTGGTACCGCAGTGTTCAGACCGCTCTGTTGGTGGACACTAGACCATGTGCTGTAGGGTTTTAAATGCAATAACACAACACTTGACCGATGGCTTCCATACTCGACCGCAGGAACTGTTTTCAGCCGAGCAGGCGAAGATAGGACCACAAGGACGTACAGATCCTGAATGAGATGACACACACCCCGCAGACGTCATGATGCTAAGGAGACCACTCTTCTGAGCTTCATATTCTTTCCGTGTAAACACGTTAGTATGTGTAGATATCTTGTGATCTATTCTAGTACATCTAGTATCTGAAATATTTAAGTGTGCCTGTTCTCTTCCTGTAAGATGTTCCAGGTCAGATGTTTCTCTTTCAGCGTGGACAGATAAAAACAAAGGTGGTTACAAATGTAAAAGGATAGCTTATGAAACGGTTCAGAACGCCCCCGATATAATCAGAACGAGAGAAACTGTTTTGTAAATAGATATGTTGAAAAGTTGTTTTTATACTTTTTTTTTTACTTCTGTATCAAGCGAGCGTCAATGTTTTTTTTGTTGTTGTTCTGCCTGCAATGGATTTGTGTGCAACCTCAGATATCTACAGGTTAATAAGATAACAGCGTACATGTGCTAGTCTTGAAGTAGCCTATTTATCCGTTCATAATGGAGGAAGTGCTCGTTTTCGGAACATTTCAGAACCATGTTTTTGCTTGATTTTGATTGTTTTTTCCCGACAATCTGTTTTCTCTTGTAGCGTTTGTTGCGTTTCGACATCACTGTTGAGAAGTTACAATACTTGAAGCTGTCCTGCTTTAAGGTGAAACTCAGGTTTTGATAGGCCTCATTGTATAGAATTAATTTGATTTGAAACATTGCCAACATTTTGTGTTCATTGCCATACTGCATGCCCAGCAGTTATACATAAATATATTATTGTTATTATATTATTTTGCCTTAAAAACAATGGATACTTATAATCATGTTTTATTGTTGAAAATGTGTTTCATACGTTTTATATGCATCCACACAATTAAACATTTTACAAAATGTCAGTGTTTCAACAATTATTAATAATTCCTATTCTTTTATAATTAATCTGTAATCATAAGCATTTTGTATGTGTGATGTCTAACATGTAGAGTTTCTTGATCTGTTATATGTGACGATATTTTTTTGATATTATGAAAATGTAGCTTTCGTGTTCAACACGAAACTCAAAAGTTTCAATATTCACGATGACCACTTATTTCTAAATCTAGATGTATCTTTCGTAAATGGCAGTAACGGGATGGAAACAGTTTCGGTGTGGTGAATAATAGGCCTAGATAACAGAGGAAACATTGGCACCCAGAGGCCGTATAGATCTACTACATGTACTTCGAAAAATAAATGAACAGACAAGAGTGCATTGAATTTCAACGCAATCACATTTATTGGCTTTTTCTATGCACAGTTACTAAGCCTGATGAGCTGTTCAAATTAATAAGATATAGAATAATGGACTCTTCACAATGTTGTACCCCCCAAAAAATAAATAATCCAAGACTAGGTGTTTCACAGCTCAAAAACATACAAAGGCTTGGAATTAGTCATGTAAAGTTTGAAAAACTTTGTCTCTTTCTCTCTAGCTCACTCTTTTTTATTTAATTTTTTACAAAAGAAAGAATCTGCAACTTTTTTTTCTTTAAAAATATATTTACAGGTTTATACAAAAATACAAAAGTGATTCAAATCTGTTTCAAATCTGATCTGGCTAGAGTTTTAAACATGGAGCATCTCGTTCTTTTTTTAAATGGACAGTTACACCGCCTTCACTCGTTAACTCTTCCCATGTCTGGCTGGCATTATTCCACGCTGTACACCTTTGGATAAAATTCGATTCTGCTCCTCTCACACCTTACCGGGTGGATTGTGTGTTTTCCGATGACGGGGGGAAACAATAGGGGCCTAGAACAGAGACAGATTGACAAGGCTGTTCATTGGTGGATCACATCCCCCTACCCAAGTGTCGATGACGTAAAGAGGCGGGAAAAGGGAGGCCTGATTCTGGTCTCCCTTTGATGGAAACCTTTTAGGTTCTTACGTTTTCTCTTCGCGGTTCTCAGGTGCAGGTAGGAAAACTAAAAATTGCTAACAAATTCTCAATAGCCGTCAATGAGTGTTTAAGTTTAAGGACTAAGACATGTTTAACCAGCTCCATCAATGACGGCTACCCCCCCTGGACAGATTCAGCCTCTTACATGATTTCAGCTCTACTAAACCAATAGGGAAGAATTATCGTAGTACTTGTGTTATATTCACAATATTAGTAATTCAAGAGATTAGTGATATATTATCCAGGTTAAGTGTCGTTAGTTATTTCTTTAGTTCAAAGCGCTCCCGTTTCCAGCACTCCAGTGAGACTTGAACGCAGCACCATTGGTTCAGTACCAAGATCTCTCAAGACTTATTCTCTCCTTCCTCTTCTTCTTTTTCACTCTCCTCCTAAACACCCCCCCCCCCCCCCCCCCACATGATTGTCCAATGAGTAAAGATATACAGTACAAGATAAACCCCTGTTTGTGAGCACAACTATACAGAACAGGATCCGCCAGGTTGTACAGAGACAGAACAAACCGTTGAACTGGGAACATTTAAAAACGCAAATGTACGATATCTTATATTCTCGTCGGCACAGAGACATCCTTCAGATCAGAAAATACCGGTGGTGTCCGTTGTGTTATTCTTCTGGTTATTCTTTATGTTTTACTTATTGCATGCAATAGAAAATACAACAGACAAACAGAAACGGTAAACGGGGATGAGAGTGCGTCAGCGACTTTTCGTGATGATGGATTCTTGTTCATCGGTTCTTTTTTTCCCTCCTATCTTACACAGTGTCAGCTCTGCAATCCGGATTCGCTGAGTATTAAACAATTGTTAGTGGGGATCTATCTATTTACCTACCTATCTATCCTAGTGTTCTATCTATACATTGCATCTACACGATTTGAAACAGTAATGTGTTGGAGGTATTCACAGAATACAGTGAGTCGTTTCCATTGAAGTTCAGTCTGTGAGTGTGAGCCTACATCGTGTGTGGGGAGGTGGGGTGGGGTGGGGGCCGTCTGACTGGCTCCACCCGACCGTTTTGAACAGGATAGTTCCACCCTCCACCCATACCCCCTTCATGACCACACTGCTTTTTTTGAGTGAAGCCAGGAGGCTGTGTAAACAACAAAACACCTGCTGTAGGGCGTTCCGCTTTCACCTGTCTAATGCTACTGGGTCAGTGCAGGGAGGGAGAGAGAGACAAGTGCGAGAGGGGAGGGGCTACTGAGCACGAGCACTGGCATGTGATGTCATTGCGTGATGTCATAGTGTGACGTCGTCATCATCATCATCATCATCATCATCATCATCATCATCATCCATAGCTCTTCATCTTTGCTACTCTCTTGGGCTGATCCGCTCAAATAAAAATGATACCCGGCTCATCTTCATCGTCAGCGTCGTCATGTGTCATCAGTATTACTTTACTACGTCAATACAAATATACATTTTTTTCTTAAATTCATAAGATATATTTTCTATTCAAGGAATATATTTTTTTCTTTTTAAGAACCATCATGAAGTGCAAAAAGGGAAGTTGGCTTTCGGAAATTTTATTTTTCCAAATTGACGTTCCAGTTGATTAGGGAACTCTTCTAAAGCATTCTGCCGGCCGGCGTTTTTGTTCCTTCGGTTTGAACTACCAAAGAATCTTTCACTAGGTTGTCAATTCCGTAAATGTGTAACGACGCGGCCGACAGGCAGTTTGGTTTTGCTATACTCGATCGCAACGCATGCGATCGGTGTCTCGCAAAGTATTCCTCACTTCCTGTTTCGAACATGGCCTGTGTCCGCAGGTTTTAAAGGACTGCTAATTAAGCTACTTGCTACCACCTGCAGTATAGAAAGGCCACCGTGCGATTGTCCTAAATTAGCCTTCGAGTGTCCGAGACCCGACCGGTCCGGAGACAAGTCCCTTGCTCTTTAGACTCACGGGTTACAATGAGAAAAACGGAAATCTGAACACTGACAACTTATTAAGCAAATCTCACAGAAACCTTTCACAGTGAAGGATTCATGGTTCCTAAAATCCCTAAAACGCGCCCCACAAAGCCACCAGAGAGTCCAAGATGTCTCCATCCCAAATCATGCGAGAGGAAAGACTTCACCGGGTTCTCTGGGCTGCCTCACAAAAACGCATGCATCAGGACACCGCCTTAACTCTCAGCAAATATAGAATGAACCTTTTGAAATATCTCTGTACGTTGATGCAGCGATGCAGATGGGATTCATGTAAGATAAGAGATGTTTTTTGTCTGTTAAAAATGTTCTGGTGTTGTTAAGAACATCCACTCCCACGGGTCAGTCAGGGTGGTCACTGCTTTGGGCACCAAAAGTTGAAACAGTATTAAACTTTTTCTTGTTTATAATAAAGCAGTCACACACACACATACACACAGACACACACACGTCCATGTATCCCCACACCAGCACATGAGATGAAATATTAGTTGGTGCTTTCGTTTGCACCTACATGCGAGATGTACATAAACCCCAAGAATTCTCTTTTTTGTCATAACTTAACAAAATGTTGACATATAAAATGTTTTTTTGATCAAAATAGGTCAGTCTGGCTCTTATTTAACACAGAGCGTTTTATTTTGAGCGTTTGGATAAAGTTCCTAGGCTCGTTAGCGTTTCCGCACTTCAGATCCTAGAGAGTGCAGACTTCTAACTAGTGATAATCAGCAACAGTGGACTGAGCCTCCGCCTCTACAACGTCCGTTTCCTTGGAAACGTCAGTAGATTCAGGTCGGGGGGGGGGGGTGGCGGGTGGTGTGTGTGTATCGGGGTGTGGGGTACGGATGAGACGATGGACATGGGGTGTGTGTGGGGGGGGGGGGGGGGGTGGACAAAATGCAGCTTTATAAGGGCGGCGGCCATCCGATTGGTCGATCAGGAGGACCTGTCGTCGTGGGGGCTACCGTCTGAGTTCTCCGTGTCGCCCTCGGAGATGGCCTGCATGGGCGCCGTGTACAGCCGGCTGCGCGTGCTGTAGCGGCTGCTGTTGGCCACCGGGGGGATGCGCGAGCGGCCCTGCCTGGACACCGCCGACAGGGGGAGGGTCTTGGGGGTGAAGCTCTCGGCGTTGGCCCTGGGGAACAGCCCCGGGATCTGGATGGGCTCCAGGCCGGGGACCCCCGGGGAACCCTCATGCTGGTAGCCGCAGGGGGGCTCGTCGGCCGACGGCGGGCGGCCCCCCTCCAGGGGGTCCCCGGGGGTCTTGGGCGTGATGGGGCTCTTGAGGATCTCGGTGGCCGACATGCGGTAGCTGGAGTCGGAGCGGCTGCCCTTGCGGAGGAGGAGGAGCTTGAACTCCTCGTTGGAGGTGCTGGACTTCTTGGCGCTCCGGTAGATGGGGACGGGCGCCCGCTGGGCCAGGCTGGGGGGCGGCAGGCACGGAGGGGGGAGGCAGGGCGGGGGCACGGGGGGGCAGAAGAGGGGGGCGGGGGGGAGGACGATGGAGGGGACCACCACGCAGGGCGGCGGCGGGGGAGGGGGACACAGGACGCGGGACTTCAGGCTCATGTCCCCGGAGTCCTTGCGGCCCAGCACCTTCCGCTTGGACCTGCAGGCGGAGGGCGGTCGATGTGGAGTCAGTACAGGCGGACAGAGAGGGACGGACAGACAGTCAGAGAGACAGACAGACAGAGACACAGACAGACAGACAGACAGAGAGCGTTCGATGTGGAGTCAGTACAGGCGGACAGAGAGGGATGGACAGACAGTCAGAGAGACAGACAGACAGAGACACAGACAGACAGAGAGCGTTCGATGTGGAGTCAGTACAGGCGGAAAGAGAGGGACGGACAGACAGGCAGACAGAGAGTGTTCGATGTGGAGTCAGTACAGACGGACAGAGATGGACGGACAGACAGTCAGAGAGACAGACAAACAGAGACACATACAGACTGACGGACAGACAGACAGAAGGAGGGCTAGAGAGGCAGACCTACAGAGAGACAGAGTGAGAGAGAGAGACAGAGAAACGGAGAGACTGACGGGGAGAGACATACGGAGAGAGTGACAGACAGATGTAGACATAGAGACTCAGAGACAGGCGGAGAGAGAGAGAGAGAGAGAGACACACAGGCAGGCAGGCCGAGTGACAGATAGAGAGAGTCAAACCTGTGTATCATTGCAAATAAGTCCTCCGTTGTCCGCATCTTGTTGGGCGATGTGAACATGATGTCATCGTCCACTTTGGAGTCGTCCATCATTGGCGACAGGGAATTGTCACTGGGTGTGGAATCTGGAAAACACAACCACCCTATCACACACTATGGTGTGGTCTAGATCTAGAACACACAACCACTCTATCACACGCTGTGTGGTGTGGTCTAGAACACACAACAAACCTATAACACGCTGTCTGGTGTGGTCCAGAACACACAACAACCCTATCACACGCCTTCTTGTTTGGTCTTCAACATACCAACCCTGCAACCCTCCAGACTTTATCGATCATTGATTAAATAAACAAACATTGGACCCCTCAGTGTTTACCAGCAACACAACTGTAGTGAGCAGCTCATTTCTCGTAGAGCAGCTCATTTCTGATATACAGTAGTCATATAGTTAAAATAACACTGCCGTTGGAATATTAGATTTATGCAGGCAGGATATATCTAAACATGTTTAATAACTATGAAGGTGTTAAAATTCAAATGAGTGTTCTCGGTGAGGGCTGGCTCTGTTGCACCATCTACCTGTTGCTGTCGGCCACCATGCAGACTAGCGATGCTAGCACCGTACCTTTACTGAAGTAGTCCTCCGTGTCGGGGGTGGTGGAGTCGTCCCTGCCCTCAGACAGCGGATGCTGATGGGCACTTCGGGTAGCACCTGATGTCACTTCCTCCTCCTCCTCCTCGCGTTCCCGCCGTGCTAGTCGCACATCGCTGATTGGGTAAGGGTGCGATGTGTCCATGGAGGCACCAGGCACTTTGGCTGGACTGGCCCAGGACCCTGAGTCTGAGTGGTACCCCGCGGCGTGGCAGTACGCCGGGGGCGGAGGCTGGTCTGACCGCGGCCCGATCCTGCCGGAGCACACCGGAGCGCACGTCCTCCGTGGAGGCGCGGGCTCCTCCTCTTCCTCCTCCTCTTCCTCCTCCTCCTCTTCCTCCTCATCCTCGTCCAAGGAGAACGTGCGCTCCCCCAGCACCCTGAACTCTGGGTGCTTCAGGTCCGAGGTGGGCGTCAGCCCCCTGAACTCCACGTGGGAGTTGATGTGTGTGTGGAGGTCCACCGGGGAGGGGTTGGGGGCGCGGGGGACTGGCCGATGCAGGGGGGAGTCCTCCAGGGGGATGCAGGCCAGCGGCTCCACCCGGGTTCTGAAGGCCGACATGGCCCAGAGGGTCCCGGGGCCGTAGCGGTCCTGTCTGAGCCGCAAGCTCTCGTAGGGGGGCGGGCCGTCTGGGTGGCGTCCTGGGGGGGGCGGGGCGGGCGGCTGGGAGGGGGGATGGGCGTGGTCGGGGGAGGAGGTGTGGTCCTGAGCTGAGGGTCTTTGGGGAGGCGGTCGACGAGGCGGGAGGGGCCTGGTGTTGACCGGAGGCGGCGCCAGCGTCGTAGCGCTGGGGGCGTACTTGGGCCTGGTGGCCGTCTCCAACCTGTGGACCGCTGGTTTCTCCGCAGGTCCGGAGCTCTCCTCTCGGGGCTGGGCCACGGAGCGCAGCTGCACGGCGCGCAGGGCGGACGGCGTGATGGCCAGCAGATTAGCACTGGGGATCAGCGGGATGGGGTTGGAGTTCAGCGGGTTGGAGTTCAGCTTCTCCGCCGTCGAGCACCGAGCGCCCGCGACCACGGCGGTGAGGATCCGGGGCTTGCTGTGGTGCAGCGTGTGCATGTGATGCGTCCGGTGGGCCAGCGTGTACCGGGCGTGTCCGCCGTGCAGGACGTGGAGGTCCAGCTGGGAGGGAGGAGGGGGGAAGTCGGGGTCTCTCTTGTAGGAAGAGCTCATGGGGTTTCCTTCCCGGGGAAAGTGCTGCAGTGAGGAGAGAGAGGACTTCCGCTCCGGCACTTTGGGCTTCCTCTTCCCGCTCGTCGGAGACAGCGGCCCGGGGAAGAACGCCGCGGAGGAAGAGGGGAAGGTCGACGTCGGCGTCTCCGATTGGCTGGAGTAGCCGCTGGAGGGGGAGGCAAGGCCGGCCAGCTTCTCCGGCGAGCCCAGCTTGAAGTCTCCTTCAGTGGGGGGCAGAGGGGGGCTGGAGGCCCTGCACTCTATAGGTGGTGGGTTGGGGGCCGGGGTCTGGCTCTCGGTAGACGAGGTGGAGCTGTCCGGAGACTTGATGCACTCCATGACGGTGGTGCCGGTGGCTGTACTGGAGTTGGACATGGATGTGTATTCCCCGTTGCCGGACCGTAGCTCGTGGTTGTGGAGCCACAGGTCTGCATAGTCGGACTGCACGGCGCCGTCGTCTTTGAACGAGTGTGTGTCCGTGGATCCGAAGGACATGGGCTCCACGATGTCCACCGTTTCCCTCAGCTCTATCCCCCAGGTCCCCAAGGGCTCGGCCACGAGGCAGGAGGTCTGGAGGGGCTCCGGAGGCGCTGCCAGCTCGAGCTCCAGGTCCAACTTCATATCTCTGGAAGACAAGGTGAGGTCTTGATCGCTAACTGTCTTTGGTTGCTCCTGTTCCAGCTCCACAGCCACGGCTGTCCCCGCGTCGACAGTAGCGACGGGGTCCTTCAGGGATGAACTCCGCTTGGGTGGCGGGGGCTTGGCCTTTGACTTCCTCAGTGGACGGCAGGTTCTCCCCAGGGTCATCGTGCCCAGTCTGTAGTCCGACTGGGGCTGGTTGTAAACTCCATGGGCTAGAGGGGCTACCACAGTGCTGGGTGGGCCACAGCCAGGCTCTGGGTCTGCATAGTTGTACATGGGTCCTCTGTAGCTCTGGTTGTATTCTCCAAAGTGCCCAGAGGAGTAAAATCCCTCTGTGTCCGACTGGTATAGAGAGTCAGGCTGTTTCTCCGGGTTGCTGGTCTTGTCGGTGAAGCAGGTCGGGTCCTCCAGCCCGGGCTTGAGGCTCCGGCCCTGGTTGTTCTCCGGGTCCTGGTCCGGGTCTGCCTGGTCGTGGTCCTGCGGGTAGGTCCACTCCCCTTCACTGGCCGTACTGACCCCGGCGTCGTCCAGCTGGTCCGTGGCCGAGGAGGTGAAGGAGCTGGAGCGATGGCCCTGGCCCTGAGGTCTGAGGTCTGAGTGGTAGGAGGTGTCCAGGACGAAGCCTTCGTCGATGGCGTTGGGCACAGTGTTGAGTGACAGCTCAGAGTCACAGTGGGAGGAGCCCGTGAGGGGTGGCGAGGAAGGAGGCGGGATGGTCTCCGAGGTCTGGGAGGGACAGGTGGAGCTCGAACCGCTCCAGTTGCCGCTGGACGACTGGTGGTCCTCCTTGTGGTCCACGTGGCCGCCGAGGACCCCCGTGGTGGACGCCGAGTGGATGGGGCTGCTGAAGGTGTCCGAGCTGGACGAGATCTCGCAGCTGCCCATGTCGGCCTTGCGGGGCAGGCGGGAGCGACCCCTCTCCATCCAGCCGTGCTCGGGACTCCCACCTCCGCCGCAGCCCCGGTCCCGGTCCCGCTCCCCGGAGCGCTGCATCCTCTTCAGGCTGCCCAGCTGCAAGGGCTCGGGGGCCGCCTGGTCGTCCGTGCTCTCCTCCTCGTCCTTCATGATCATCATCATCATCCGGGGGCTGGGCCCGCCGGGCAGGAAGTCCTCCGCCTCGTAGGGCGACAGCTCCTCGTCTTCGTCGTCGTCGTCGTCGTAGTTGTCGTCGTCGTCGTCGTCGTCGTCGTCGTCGTCGCTGTCCATGAGACGTCCGCCTTCGCGGGGCAAACTGCGGGAGCGCAAGCGGATGCCGTTGGAGGTGGTGCCGGTGTAGGTGCCGTCGCACGGGTCGCCCAGGGACGAGATGTTCCCCGTGGAGTGGGACAGCGAGGCCGGGATGCCCTGGTGGCCGCGCTGCGCTCGGATGCGCCGCCTGGAGGGTGCTGCCGAGGCTGAAGAAGAGAGTGTAAATAAAAGAACTAGTAAACTAAAGTATTGTTAATAATGTACTCATAAAGAACACTAGAGCATGATCATACCATTAAAGCAGTCAAATAAGTCCATTAAGTACCATTCAGTCTTCATTGGTCTTTTGCGGCCTCCACAGAAAGCCACAGAGCCTGGACAGCGACTACACGTCTAAGGCCGGTGCTTTGGCAGCGGTATTCATCTAACATGCTTTTCTTTTAATTCGGGAAGAAAGTGTTTTCCCAGTGAAGCACAGCGGACAGATTCTGACCAACAAACTCCTTATAGGGTGCCTTCGGAGGTACGTACAGGATATGAGGAAGTCGTCGGTTTGGCAGCCGGAGTCTCGCGTGTGATGGAGGCGTCCCGAGAGGCACAGCTCCTCCTGACAGAGGGCCAGCTGCTGGGCGTTTGCATGGAGCCCTACGGTCCTCTCCCTCGCTACTGGGGACTCGTCCGAATCTGGGGTGGGGGGGGGGGGGCGGCAAAAGAGACAGAGAGGGCTAAGAGTTTGTGAGAGAAACAAACACATGAAATTTACATTTACGGAATTCA
>NC_079425.1:4451974-4459474 GCF_026213295.1 Gadus chalcogrammus
CAGAGACAGATACAGAGACAGAGAGCTAGAGACAGAGACAGATACAGAGACAGAGAGCTAGAGACAGAGACAGATACAGAGACAGAGAGCTAGAGACAGAGACAGATACAGAGACAGAGAGCTAGAGACAGAGACAGATACAGAGACAGAGCGCTAGAGACAGATACAGATACAGAGACAGAGAGCTAGAGACAGACAGATACAGAGACAGAGAGCTAGAGACAGAGACAGATACAGAGACAGAGAGCTAGAGACAGAGACCGATACAGAGACAGAGAGTTAGAGACAGAGACAGATACAGAGACAGAGAGGTAGAGACAGAGACAGATACAGAGACAGAGAGCTAGAGACAGAGACAGATACAGAGACAGAGAGCTAGAGACAGAGACAGATACAGAGACAGAGAGCTAGAGACAGAGACAGATACAGAGACAGAGAGCTAGAGACAGAGACAGATACAGAGACAGAGAGCTAGAGACAGAGACAGATACAGAGACAGAGAGCTAGAGACAGAGACAGATACAGAGACAGAGAGTGACAGATGAATGGCTGTTGTGCGGAATAGGGAGGTTAAAGCAAGATGGGAGGGTGGTCCTCTTAGCACTACATTGGCTAAAATTCACAGTATTTGACACTGTGTTACCCGCTTGAGATTTACTGCAATGTTTCTTGATGTAGTGAATGGAATGAAAAATGGAGACTAGCGATGAAGACACTTGTTATATAAATAACAATATTAGAGGCCCAGAGTGACCATGCAGCTCCAGAAATGAGGCGTCCAACTAACTATCAGGTGTATTGCATTTCATCTGCCATGGGTCTTCCTTTGAGGTCACCTCCAGATGCAGTGGACAGGGGTATCACTCATCTGAGCTGTTGTTATGCTATGTGTTTATGTGTCATGTTCAGTGGGTGTGAGTGATTAGATGGGTGGGGTTGTAAGGTTGCTGTACAGGTGTGGAATGTGGCCAGGTAGTCACATGATAGTCAATTCGACAGGTTTGCTGTTGTATCATGGTGTTCTTCATGTTGTGATCAATGCCGTGTTTAGTGTTGCTTCATGTTTTGTTTGATCATGGTATCATGGTGTGTTTAATCTTGTCGTAGGATGTGAATCATGTTGTTGTTTGATGATATGATCCAAGTTCTGTGATGTTGTGTTTGAGGTCCTATCGCGATGTGTTTAAGATGTATGTTGTGTATGATGTTGTTTCCTGTTGCCATGTTGTTTTCTGTTTTGATGTTGTTTCCTGTCATGTGTTTCCTGTTGTTATGTTGTTTCCTGTTTTGATGTTGTTTCCTGTCATGCGTTTCCTGTTGTTATGTTGTTTCCTGTCTTGATGTTGTTTCCTGTCATGCGTTTCCTGTTGTTATGTTGTTTCCTGTCTTGATGTTGTTTCCTGTCATGTGTTTCCTGTTGTTGTTTCCTGTTTTGATGTTGTTTCCTGTTCTGTTGGTTCCTGTTGTTTCCTGATGTGGTGTTGCTGTGTGTGTCTGTCCCGTGACATGCCTTCAGAGTGTGTTGTGTTTCTAGGTCAGTGTGGAGGGTCCCTGGTGGTCTGACGACGGGGTGGGGGGGGTGTAGACTCAAGAGGTGACAGTATGGTTCACCGCTGCAAAAAATTCAAATGCACGCACTCGCACGCAAAAACATGCACACACAGACACACTTGCACAAACACACACACACGCACACACATATTCAAAGGTGCACACCCATACACACACACACAATCACACACACACACAATCACACACACACACACACACACACACACACGAACACAAACACACACACACACACACACAGAAACACAAAAACATGCACAGACAGACAAACTGACAGACGCACACGCACACACACAAACACGCACATACATACACAGATACACAAATACACACAAACACACACTCACAAACATATTCAATTGCACGCATCCCCACACACACACACACACACATACACAAACACAAACACACACACACACACACACACACACACACACACACATACACACACACACGCACACACACACACACACACACACACACACACACACACACACACACACACACACACACACACACACACACACACACACACACACACACACACACACACATACACAAAAAAACACACAATGCATGCAGCCAGGTGTTGAACAGGTGAGGTGCTTCCTTTGTCACAAGGTGGACAGGAATGCACAAAGACAGACAGGCCGCCGTGAAGCAGAATATCCAATAGCCAATTTACGCAGGACTCTGAATGGGTCGTGAAAGTTGTGCCTTTCCCATATTTGTGTCTGTCTTCATGCATCCGAGTGTACAGGTACAGAAAATATGTACAAATGCAAGTGTCTGATAATAAATTGGAAGCTAAACATTGATCCAGTTCATGTGTGTATTTGACACTAAAGTCCAAAGCCCGTTGTTTCAAGGGAGCGAAGCTCACAGAGCAAAGGAACTAGCTTGCTGGTCCTTCTTCCTGTGTTGTATGATGCCTAATCCTAAAGCTATCACACCGACCAAGCTTATTTCTTCATCATTTCCTAACGGTTTTCCTTAGTTGCTGGCTGCAATTAGCCTAATATTGTGTTTACTCCTATCTTCCTCTTAACTGATCCAACATATTCCCATTTCCATCTCTCATTTCTTTCCTCCTCTTGTTTTCTATCCCTGCTCCTCTTCCCTCTTTGACTTTCCCCTCTCCTCCGCTCCCTCCTACTCTCTTGTCCTCTCCTCTCTTGTCCTCTCCTCCCTCCCCCCCTCCTCCATCCCGTATCCTCTACTGCTCTCTGCTCTCTCCCCCCCCCCCCCCCCCCCGTCCTCGCCTCTCCGGCCTGCCAGTGTCTGGGTGTAAAATCAAAGTGCATTAAACATTAAATATGCTGTCAGGAGGCGAGGCGGCATCTCTGCGCCCGCGATGAAGGAGAAAGTAGGGCAGCTAGGGAAGGGGTGGAGAGAGAGAGAGGGAGAGAGGGAGAGAGAGGCTGGGGAAGGGGGAGAGAGACAGAGAGAAAGAAAGCGAGAGATGGTGAGAGGCAGTGAACACCGGGGAAGGGAGAGAGACGAGGAGAGCGGGAGCGAGAGAGAGACGAAGAGATGATGGTGAAGAGATAGAGAGAGAGACGCAGAGAGAAGAGGGAGACAGAGAGAGAGAGAGAGAGAGAAAGACTGGCGATGGCAGGAAGAGACAGAGAGAAGATAAGGGGGGGTTGGTGATAGGGGTGAGAGACATTGAGAACGGGAGCGGGAGAGATAGAGAGAGATTAAGATATAATGGCACATTAGAGAGAGAGAGAGAGAGAGAGAGAGAGAGAGAGAGAGAGAGAGAGAGAGAGAGAGAGAGAGAGAGAGAGAGAGAGAGACGGACACAGTCCAAGGGAAGCAAAACATCACATCAACACAATCACGGTGTGCAATTGAAACAGGGAGACAGACCGACAGACCCAGGGCCAGACAGACGGTCCGAGAGTGGATAACAGTCTTCTACTACCAAGGCGGGTTTATTGTTAGCTCAGCTAAAAAGGCTATAGTAGGCATCGCTCTTTGTTACTATGCAGACTAAGTACGCAAAGCTGTCCTCTAATGCCATAGGCACTCTCTCTCTACGCTCCTCTCCTCCCCTCTCTCTGCCTTTCGTACTCTCTCCTCTCCTCTCCCCTCTCTCCTCTCCCTCCTCTCCTCTCCTCTCCTCTCCTCTTTTCTCCTCTCTCTCCATTCCTCTCTCTCCTTGTCTTTTCCTCCTTTTCCTCCTCTCTCCTGTCCTGTTTTTTGGCTCTCCTCCACCTCCCCCCATCTCTAGTGAAATACTGAATGCAGTTGTGGTTTCTGATTGCCATCCAGTGATGTCACTCGACGTCAACCGCCACTTATTTCGGCGAATCACAGAAGGAGAGATGTATTACTAGTGTTGGTATTGGTTCCTGTGGTTGGGGGGGGTGAGCAGTCTTAACGATCCCTGTTAGATAACAAACATGCTTCAGGAAAAGGCGTGTACACTATTGTGACATTGCAGCGATACCTTCTGATGACAAAAAAGCTGGTGACTTTAACCTGTTGGGTGCGTGAGTTTTACTGGACAACAATGCCTCTCCACAACACAGATGATCCAAAACTCGTATTAGAATGACTGGCCTTTTATTTTACTGGAATGGACCATACAGCCAAGCAAAGCAAAGGCGTTTACATTTAGGCTCACGTCCAACTTTGCACCCGGCCTTTGCACACCTACAACCTCACATTCACACACTGAGGACAGTGCCAACCAGATACAATACACATCCATGTGACAAGGAGCCAGTCGGAATTGAACCAAGCAGTTTCGGCATTGAACCGGCAACCCTGCAGTAGCGTCACTGTATAATAGCTGCTCATTTTCTCCCACACTATGAGAAATGAAGATGCTCTTGGTGAATATAAGCACATGCTAGCCCTAAATATCTAGGTAAAGCAGATATAAGGTATGCTAGCCTAATGGTGTAAGTTTTGTAGGGTTTTTTCGCTGGAGTGGGATAATTAGTAGTCCAATTATTAAGTTGTATCTTAAACCACGGAACATCTTTGAGTGTAGCCACATGCTATTGAGTCTGGACACAAACTCGCGGGGACACACTGGGTGCCAGAGATTTCACCAACACACTGCCAACAGACTCTTTTTCTCTTCATAATTTAAGACTTTTGGATTATTTTCTATCGTGCTTCTGTAAATCAAATCAAATCATTGATAAAAGAGAAACATGACTATTTTATTAAAAGCTGCCCTCTGCCTCCTGTAAAACCATTAGGACTGGATGTTTTCATCATTCTACAACATATAAGATACACTCATCTATGTATCTATCTATCGCTATTTATCTATATAAAATTACGTTGGACAGGTGTAGGGAAGCAAGGCATTTTTCATGGTCTTGAGTAAAATAATTGCAGAGCTTAAGTTGAAACAACTAGTGACCACAGAGCTCTTTAACATAACCAAGGAGAGACACAAGAAGATACAACAGGTAGATGGCAGAAGGAGTGAAACCACATTCAGGTCAACATAAGAACATTTAGGTGTTTCCAAGCTAAACCTTCACATCACAGTTCACTCTGTGTACGTGTGTGCATGTGTGCGTGCGTGTGTGCGTGCGTTTGCATGTGCGTGTGCGTGCGTGTGTGTTTTTGTAAATGTCTTGTTTCTCCATCCCAGCCTTTTCAGAGACAATGGGGTTTGAATGGGAGTGAATCAGACAGTATTGCGTACAGCTGCGAGAAGAGTTTGTTGTCAATTAGACCGCCTTTTCAAGAGGCTGATTAAGAATGAGATATTTTCAAATTTGTCCACGCAAGAACCACATTTTATAATTCCAGTCATTGAGAATGCAACTGTCTCAATCTTCTACACTTCTCCATCTGTGTTTGGTTGTTTGTTAGATCGCTGATTACTGATCCCGTTCACGTTTTCATTTACGTTCCCCGGTTTTGTATCCTTTGTTGTCGGTTTGTACTGGGATTTTATTTTTGGACCAAAGCCACCCAGCGCTCTGTGTGTTTGTCGTCTTGTGTAACTTTATATCTAGTCAACTCTTGGTAAAGTTCTCTTCACCTGCCTCGGGTCTAACCTCGTCTCTGTGTTTGGGTTCCTCCGTGGACCATGATAGCAATAGCTAAATTCAAGTTTTACCTATTGTTTGTAAGTTTCATATATTTGTTATATGAATAATTAAATGTTGTATGCAGCCCCTACAATGCAATGTATTGACAGTTTATATGTGATAGAATTTGATAGAATTCTGCTCATGTTTTAGTTTTATTTCCAATTTGGAATCATTGTCCCTTCAAGGACATGAATGTCCAGAGTTCATGTCATGTTCCGGCCAATGTTAAGTCTGTTGCCACTGTTAAGTAAAGTGTATGGTAAACATGTTGCTGATAAAGGGACAACACTGTGTTATCTCACTGCTTTAAATCGATGGGATCCTTAGGAGATGTGATTTCATTCTGTCACCACAGCTGTGGAACCACTGAAATCAATCCGTTATTTATTAAAATCACTGAAATCAGCTGTTATTGGTTTACAATCAATTCAATCAACAGTTATTTGATTTTCATTTGTGGCAGTTTGTCAACCATGGAGTGAATGATGGGATATCAGAAAGAGAATGAATGGACATCAGGTTGGTTCCCCGACAATCCAATTGTACTGCACACTCTTTAAAAATATCTGTTGTGACACTTACTACTAATGATCAACTATTAATTAACTCTCTTCATCTCTACCCCTCCCCCTTCCCCTCTCTCTCTCTCTCTCTCTCTCTCTCTCTCTCTCTCTCTCTCTCTCTCTCTCTCTCTCTCCTCTCTCTCTCTCTCTCTCTCTCTCTCTCTCTCTCTCTCTCTCTCTCTCTCTCTCTCTCTCTCTCTCATCTCTCTCTACTTCTCTCTCTCTCTCTCTCTCTCTCTCTCTCTCTCTCTCTCTCTCTGTCTCTCTCTCTCTCTCTCTCTCTCTCTCTCTCTCTCTCTCTCTCTCTCTCTCTCTCCCTCTCTCTCTCTCTCTCTCTCTCTCTCTCTCTCTCTCTCTCTCTGTCTCTCTCTCTCTCTCTCTCTCTCTCTCTCTCTCTCTCTCTCTCTCTCTCTCTCTCTCTCTCTCTCTCTCTCTCGTTACTGTGGTGGAGATGCTGATGGTGTTGATGTTAGTTCTGGTGGTGGGGATGATGGTAGTTCTGGTGGTGTCTGTGGTTATAGTGTTAATTGTAGTTATGGCGGTGATGGAAATTGTATTTCTGGTGGTGGTGGTAGTTATAGCGGTTGTAGTTATGGTGGTAGTTATACTGGTGGTTGTAGTCATGATGCTAGATATACTTGCGGTTGTAGTTAGGGTGGTAGTTAAAGTGCTTGTTGTTATGGTGGTGGTTGTGGTTGTAGTACTGGTGGTGGTGGTATTTATGGTGATAGTTATTATGGTGGTTGTAGTTACGGTGGTTATAGTGCTTGTTGTCGTGGTGGTTGTGGTGGTGCTGGTAGTTCTGGTGGTGGTGGGGGTAGTTATAGTGGTCGTTGTTGTTATGGTGGCGGTGGAGGTCGTTATGGTGGTGTTATGATGGTGGTGGTTGTGTGCGGGGTCCTGGGGCTGGTTGACCCTAGAGACTACCGAGTATCATCACAGTAAACACAGTCTGGAGGAGCTACATGTGTGTCAGCGTTCCACAGCACGAGGAGGGCGTCACAGTGTCCCCAGCTCCTCCTCCACACCCCTGCCTGTCGTCTGGGGCGGCCAGGCCTCTGCCTGATCCCCGGCCAGCCGAGGTCAGAGGTCACAGAGCCAGGCGGGCCATCTGAGGACTTCATGTAATGCAGTAGACACATCTATGACGCTGGCGGGGGAATCAGATGCTGGCGCAGACAACCGGAGAACCAGAGTGTGCGTGTGTGTGTGCGTGCATGCGTGTGTGTGTGAGTGAATCCGGGCGTGTGTGTATGTGCGTGTGTCCGTTTGTGCGTGTGTGTGTTTGTGCGTGCGTG
>NC_079425.1:4464474-4474474 GCF_026213295.1 Gadus chalcogrammus
AGATTGTGGTTTGATAATGTAGTGTTTATGGTTTTATGGCTGCTGTGTTTATGTACAGCAGGACATGGGTTCAAGGCCCCTTGCTACTACAGCAAACACACACAGCACAGTGTGCACAGTGCACAGTGCACGCACACACACACACCAACACACACACACGCACACACACACACACACACACACACACACACACACACACACACACACACACATACACAAACACACACACACACACACACACATACACAAACACACACACACACACACACAGAACACACAGACACACACAAAACATTCACCCATGAAATTGATGGATAGATAGAGATAGATGGATGGATGGATGGATGGATGGATGGATGGATGGATGGATGGATGGATGGATGGATGGATGGATGGATGGATGGATGGATGGATGGATGGATGGATGGATGGATGGATGGATGGATGGATGGATAGATGGATGGATGGATGGATGGATGGATGGATGGATGGATGGATGGATGGATGGATAGATAGATAGATAGATAGATAGATAGATAGATAGATAGATAGATAGATAGATAGATAGATAGATAGATAGATAGATAGATAGATAGATAGATAGATAGATAGATAGATAGATAGATAGATAGATAGATAGATAGATAGATAAACATGTACAGTGCACACACTTAAACACGTTTGGAAAATCAAAACTTTATGTTTAAAGGCATGATTTTAATGTTGGATGACACAGCTAGTAGTAACAAACATCAGCACAGAGTCGCTCAAAGCTTTTAAACACACACCACGGTCCTTGCAGCATTTCCTTAACAACATCCTCAGTGTGTGTGCGGTTACGACTCCGATCAAAGGCCAAGGCAGCACCGTGAACAATAATGATAAAAGACCTGAGGCAGTATAACAGCGGGCCGTAACGCCCCGGCCAGCCTCACTCTGAGGGTGAGAGTGGACGCAGACGCACCTTGAACATCACTATCACCACCTCACCTACTGTGGCTCTCGCTGCTTCCTCTGTGCGGGTAGGCAAGTAGCAAACTAGTTTGAGTTACCTCTCCACCAAGAGGCCCCCCCCCCCGCGAAAGGTTTTGGGGGAAAACCACAAGTGCTCCGGTTCGTGTGTTTCGTCTCCTGAACTCCCCCCCCCCCCCACCGCGCCGAGATGTCGACAGCAGGACGGTTTGCGGCGGGAGCGGCGGCCATGTTGCTGCTGGTGGTGGCGCTCCTCACCCCGGGCCTGAGGGCCCAGGAGGACACGGAGACCCGGGCCAGAGCGTTCCTGGAGAAGTTCAGCACCGATGCGTCGGTCATCATGTATGACTACTCCCTGGCGTCGTGGGCGTACAACACGGACATCACCGAGGAGAACTCAAACATATTGGTACGTGGTCGGCTCAGATCGAAGCCCCCCCCCCCCGCTACGCTTAAGCTGCAGTTGGAACTGATTCAGGATGTCTGACGATGGCATCGCTAGTTGCAGCTCTTTCTTCTTGGGTCCCAGGTTCGATGTATATACTAGTGTCTCCTATGTGGTGTTGCAGTTTGTTAACGGCGTGTTTTACTGTGTGTCATGCTGCTACTGCATAGGCCAGGTGTCTTTTGTAAAAGAGATGTTTTTTCAGCTGACCGAGACTAAGCTTGACGAATGAAGGTTAAATCAAATTAATACTGTTGTTTTCACTTGTTTAGATTAAAAAGTGTTCTTCTTTTAAGTAGCTTCTCCAATTCTGATTGTTTCTTAGATTGCTCTCCTCGCCACAAGTAAATTGCTTTAGATAAAACACGTGAAGCTGAATCACAGAATGATTAAATCTCCATGTTTGGCCGGTGATTATGACCAGTGTGACGATGATCCTGTGTCGTGTGCAGTCGGCGAAGGGCGCGGTCTGGGCAGAATTCTACGGCCGCATGTCGACCGAGTCCCTGGCCTTCCCGCTCCACGAGGTGAAAGACCCGGTGGTCAAACTGCAGCTCATCTCCCTGCAGGACAAAGGCTCTGGGGCCCTGTCCCCGGAAAAGTCTGCTCACGTAAGACTGCCGCACGCCTGCCGCTGTCACTTTAACCAGTGGCGGATCTTCCATTAGGCAAACCTAGGCAAGTGCCTAGGGCCCCAACCAAAAAAAAAAAAAAAAAATGAAGTTTACTGTGGAGAGTTGAGTGGCAGTGCACTATGGGTTTATTGCGATTCTAAGAGTATTGGGATGGTTATTTGTTTTGTGTACGTGTTTAAAAAATGAGGGCCCCATGTCTATATTTTGCCTAGGGCCCCAAAATGGCTAGATCCGCCCCTGACTTTAACTCCCTGGGGCTGCATTTGGTTCAGGAGGCAGAGCGGGTTGGCTGGTAACCAGAAGGTTGCTAGTTCGATCCCCGGCTCCTTCTAACTGGGTGTCGAGGTTTTCCCTGAGCAAGACACCTCACCCTAACTGCGCCTGACGAACAGGCTGTCTTCCTTGCATGGTTGACTCCGCCGTCGGTGTGTGAATGTGGGCATGAATGGTTGAATGTTAGGCAATATTGTAGAGCGCTTAGCGTGTCCAGTGGTTTGAAAAGCGATATATCAATGCAGTCCATTTACATTAAGCTTGTCACAAAATAAATATGGTAAATGGACTGCACTAGTATTGTTATTATCATTATTATTATTATCATTAATCATAATAATCATGTCTTTTTTATAATTATTATAATAATTATCATGATAATAGTTGTTGTTCTTCTTATTCATCTTGTTATTATTTTTTATATTAGTATTGTTATTATAATGAATGTTAATATTATCGATTCTTTGCTCGTTTATTTTTACCATGGTCTTCATATTTTGCATTCATCTCAAACCAACCAAAGAAACCCAGCGGTGTGTCTTGTTGTTCTCAGTTGGGGCGGGTGATGAGTAAAATGAGCACCATCTACAGTACAGCCGAGGTGTGTCTGAAGGACAGGCCCACAGACTGCCAGACTTTGGAACCAGGTAGGCCTGCACTCAGCACCACATAACACACCTGAGCTTATCATTAATACCCCGCATGGAGGAATAATCCCCCGTTCAATACCTGAGCTTATCATTACTGTACTACCCTGCTAGAGAAATAATCACCTGTCGATACCTGAGTGACTACTTGTATTGGATACCAAACACATCAAATCAATCTGATTGACAAAATGTTCTGATTCAACTTAAAATAGTACAGCCATTGTGTAAAGCGTGTATTGATAGTTGAGTTCGCTCATGAATTGAGCGAAGAGAGGAGAGAGGGAGAGAGAGAGAGAGAGAGAGAGAGAGAGAGAGAGAGAGAGAGAGAGAGAGAGAGAGAGAGAGAGAGAGAGAGAGAGAGAGAGAGAGAGAGAGAGAGAGAAGACAGAGAGAGCGAGAGAAGAGAGAGAGAAAGAGAGAAGAGAGAGAGAGAGAGAGAGAGGGGGGAGGGAGAGAGAGAGAGAGAGAAGAGAGAGAGAGAGAGAGAGCGAGAGAGAGAGAGAGAGAGAGAGAGAGAGAGAGAGAGAGAGAGAGAGAGAGAGAGAGCGAGAGAGAAGAGAGAGAGAGAGAGAGAGAGAGAGAGGGGGGAGGGGGGGAGGGAGAGAGAGAGAGAGAAGAGAGAGAGAGAGAGAGAGAGAGAGAGAGAGAGAGAGAGAGAGAGAGAGAGAGAGAGGGAGAAAGAGAGAGAGAAGAGAGAGAGAGAGAGAGAGAGAGGGGGGGGGGGGGGAGGGAGAGAGAGAGAGAGAAAAGAGAGAGAGAAAAAGAGAGATACTGAGAAAGACAGAAAGACAGAGAAAGAAAGACAGAACATCCAGGGCGTCCAGTCCATCGTCTCCCCCTGACCCCCAGGTTTGGAGGCGGTGATGGCCGACAGCAGGGACTACAATGAGCGCCTGCACGTGTGGGAGGGCTGGAGGAGGGAGACGGGGAGGAAGATGAGGCCTCTGTACGAGGACTACGTGGACCTGAAGAACGAAGCGGCCAGGCTCAACGGTGAGCCCCCCCTACACCGGAGTCTGACACCCTCCACACGCGCTGTTGGTGTTGTCATGTGTTGGAAACTTTCCGTAGATGAAGTTTCAAGAGTCAAGATGGTTTATTATTATTATTATTAATTTGAAGCAGGCAGGGGCGATTCGAAATTAGCCAAATACTCGAGAGAAAAGGACCAATATTCAAAATTTCGGTGTATTTCATCCTCGACAAACCAGAAAGGGGGCTCAATGTTCAGAATACTGGAATCGTCCTTTAAGTCTCAGGCTCCTTCAGCAGTGCAATATAAAAGAAAAGTAAAAGTATTAAAGAAACACAAGGAACACACACATGAGCTAGAAAGAGAACAGTGAACAGGACATAAGTAAGGTGTTTTCCGTAATGTGTAAAGATAAGCAGGGTCAACCTTTGGTCAGGCGCGAGGAGACCGAACGAAGACAACATGAGTGTGGCGCTCATTCTGTCTGCCAGGAAGTCTTTACTGTCATCCTTGCTTTGTTATCCTTCATCCACATTTTACCACAATCATTGTATATCATATCAGTTTTTTCTGCATTTCCTGTTCCTTCACAACATTACACTGAGGAAGGAATGTTATTATGTTCCATCATTGTAACATTTTCTCTGTCTTTCTCACACTCTCCTCCACTGCACACGCACACAAACACACACACACACACACACAAACACACACACACACACACACACACACACACACACACACACACACACACACACACACACACACACACACTCCCACACTCATACAAACACACAAACACACAAACACACACATACACACACACACACACACACACACACACAGGTTTTGAGGACTACGGAGCGTATTGGCGCAGCAACTACGAGACCGTAGGGGAGGTCCCGCCCTACAACTACACCCGAGATGAGCTGATGGGCGACGTCCGCTCCATATACAAGGAGGTCAGTGTCCCCACACACTGTGTGTGTGTAGGCATGTGTAGGTATGTGTGTGTGTGTGTGTGTGTGTGTGTGTGTGTGTCTGTGTGTGTGTTTGTGTCTGTGTAGTTATGCGTAGGTATGTGTGTGTGTGTGTGTGTGTGTGTGTGTGTGTGTGTGTGTGTGTGTGTGTGTGTGTGTGTGTGTGTTCGTGTGTGTGTGTGTGTGTGTGTGTGTGTGTGTGTGTGTGTGTGTGTGTGTGTGTGTGTGTGTGTGTGTGTTCGTGTGTGTGCGCGTGTGTGGTTAGGTATGTGCGCATGTGTGTGTGTGATTGTGTGTGTGCGTGTGTGGTTAGGTATGTGCGTATGTGTGTGTGTGTGTGTGGGTGTGGTTAGGTATGTGCGTGTGTGTGTGTTTGTGTGTGTGTGTGTGTGTGTGTGTGTGTGTGTGTGTGTGTGTGTGTGTGTGTGTGTGTGTGTGTGTGTGTGTGTGTGTGTGTGTGTGCGTGCGTGTGTGGTTAGGTATGTGCGTGTGTGTGTGTGTGTGTGTGGGGATGAACTTCTACTAATGGTCGATCAGCTGAAGGTGGGTCTCTCTCCCCTCTCCAGATCATGCCGTTGTACAAGGAGCTCCACGCGTACGTGAGGTCCAAGCTGATTGAGACCTACCCCGGGGGCCACATCCACCCCGAGGGGCCCCTGCCCGCCCACCTTCTGGGTGCGTAGCCGCTACTCCGTTAGCAGACACTCGCCGTATCCATAGCGACCGACGGCAACGGAAGACAGAGTTCAGATCCTTTCGGCTCGGAGTATACCAACGCCATCTCCTCCGCGATAACGCATTTCGTTTAAAAAATATTTTTAGTTCCTGTAAAAGGTTTCTGGGTTGACCCTATGTGTGCCATCTGCGTGAGTGTTCCGGGGTCAGTGAGGACGGCCATTAAAGGGACGGTTCTGGTGTCTCTCCAGGGGATATGTGGGGTCGGTTCTGGACCAGCCTGTACCCACTCTCTACGCCCTACCCCCTAAAGCCGGACATCGATGTCAGCTCTGCTATGGTCGACCAGGTACCCCCAACACACAAACACACACACAAAAACACACACACACACACACACACACACACACACACACACACACACACACACACACACACACACACACACACACACACACACACACACACACACACACACACACACATGATCATACACACACATACACACACATACACAAACACGCACACACACAAAAACACACACACACACACACACACACACACACACACACACACACACACACACACACACACACACACACACACACACACACACACACACACACACAAAAACACACACACATGTACCTACACACACACACACACACACACACACACACACACACACACACACACACACACACACACACACACACACACACACACACACACACACACACACACACACACACACACACACACACACACACACACACACATTCAAGGTTCTTAGAGAACAGCTTTAAGACTTGGTGTTATGTGGACTCAAGCCAAACCAAAGCTCCTTTGATTCTTCCAGAAATGGGAACCTGAGCGTCTCTTCAGAGAGGCAGAGAAGTTCTTCATGTCCGTGGGTCTCTACAAGATGGAGCCCGACTTCTGGACAAACTCTATGCTGGTGAAGCCAAACGACCGCAAGGTGGTCTGTCATCCCACCGCCTGGGACATGGGGAACGGGAAGGACTACAGGTACACACGCACACGCACGCACACACACACACACACACACACACACACACACACACACACACACACACACACACACACACAAGCACACACAAACACACACACACACACACACACACACACACACATACACAAGCATACACAAACACACACACACACACACACACACGCATGCAGGCACACACACACACACACACACACACACACACACACACACACACACACACACACACACACACACACACAAACACACGCACACACTACTCTACATACAGGTACACAAACGTGTCAATATCACGTCCTGTTCTTAATTTAACCTTTGAGATAAGAGAATAATCAACTGTCAGGAGAGAACTGATTGACAGAAAAAGTTGTGCTTTCATAAAGACTCTTATATTGAGCTGAGTTGTGAGTTTGAGTCTTTTGGCGGGGTTGGTGTCTGTGAAGATCAGTGAGTCAGTGCTCTAAATGCCCACCTCACGGCCTATGAAACTGATACTGTTTCCATGTGCCTCTTGTTAGTAAAATAATGATTATCGAACACTGAAAAGAGATTAGGATTAGAAACTCGATAAGGGTAACATATTTCAATAAGGGTACATAAATTAACCATTAATTAACACAAGTTAATAAGTAAGGGTATTATTATATAGTATCAGTATAGAGGTATTACATTAGGGTAAGTGTTAGGGCAAGTGGGTTAAATAATCTATAAATTAGTATTAGCAGTAATAAGTATATTAGACTATAAATTAGCTATTAGTTAATTCTTATTACTGCATTAACTAATGGTTAATTAATGTACACTTATTATAAACTGTTATTCAGGCACGGAATCTGCTTTAGTCATTCGGATGTATGCAGGATAGGATTTATACGATGTGCAGAAATTGTGATGCTAAGTTATAATAAATGGATCCGTTAAGATATCACCTTTAGGATAGTCACATTTAGGTGTAGAGTGTTGGTGTAGGTAAGGGTTTGTTTAAAGTCAATCCACGGTCCACCTCCCACCAAACAATATCAACATCTAACAAGGCGATATGATCATATTGTGGCATGCTTACTATGTAGGAATGCATATCGTGAGCGTCATAGCATAATTGCATAAGTCATATTTTAAGGTTAATCTTGGATTTAGGGTAAAAAATGCCTAAGTAAAATGGCTGACTCAGGCAGATAGTGATTAGGGAATTGTAAAACTACTCTGATTTGATTAGGATACATCCAATGAGGCACAATGAATCAGCAGCGTTAAGAGTGTAGAGTTAGGTTAGATATCACAATTTGGCCAAAACATACTATAATAAAATAAGATAAAAATATAACAATATTTGGCCGGAAATTAAAAAACACTCTGATTGGCTTACGATACAGCCAATGGAGCACATTGAATCATCACTGTTAGGGTTAGGGTTCGACATCACAATTTGCCTGATCATTAATGATCTTATTATGCTATGAGGCTGACTATCTGTTACACTGTTCCCCAGGATCAAGATGTGCACCCAGGTGAACATGGACCACTTCCTGACGGCGCACCACGAGATGGGCCACAACCAGTACCAGACGGCCTACCAGAACCTGTCCTACCTGCTCCGGGACGGGGCCAACGAGGGCTTCCACGAGGCCGTGGGCGAGATCATGTCCCTGTCGGCCGCCACCCCCGACCACCTCAAGTCCCTTGGGCTCCTGGCCGCCGACTTCACCGCCGACAAAGGTACGAGTTGCTCCTTTAAAGGGACACTGTGTAATATTTTAAGTAATTTATTACTTCAAATCAACGTATTCATTCATAAATAAGTCCTCATTGGTGTAAAATTATCTCTGCCAAAAATCTCACTTATCCACCTGAGCGAAGAATAATTAATATGTAGTTACATAGGACGGGTAAGCTTCAAGGAGGCTACCATGTTCTTCCGGTCTATGAACTGCCGAGAGGGAAAAAAAGCAATACGTGGTACGGGAAATGCAAACGCGTTTTCACTCTGAGCCAGCGTGAATGATGACTGAAATAATTCCCTATCTTGCTCGAGGAGTAATTACTCATACATCATTAGCTTACACTAATGATTCAATGCAGGTTGAAATTTGTCTGAAATAACGAACCTCATCATCACTCGAATGACTCGATGAGGTAGTATTGGATGTCATGACACAGCTTCTTGGCACATACTGCCCACCGTAGTTTTTGAACAAGCGAGCACTATTAGTTTGAATGCAATATACAATTGTAGCACTAGATGGGAGTAATTTTGACACAGTGTCCCTTTAAATGACACGCATCTGACATGTGTCTTATCCTAGAGGTCTTTGTTGTTGTGTCTTTGTAAACGGGGAACGGGTAGTGATTGTTAGTGCTTGGCACCATCCTTACTGCATCGACAGCGATATATTGTTAGTATATATCGTTAGTATATATATATTCTTCCGACAAATGTACTTGTTGTGTAAAATGCCCTAAATATTAATTTAAATGTACCGAAAATCCCATGAGTTCCTTACCGTGCATTGTATTGTAAGCCTCATATCATATAGCCTAAGTCGTATTTTGGCCAGATTGTAGCTAGCTCTACTTTACTAACGCTGCTGATTCATTGTGCCTCATTGGCTATATCCTAAGCCAATCAGAGCGCTTTTTACATTCCATAATCACTATCTGCCCAAGTCATCTATTTTTGACGCTACATACAAGATGAACCTTAAATTCTGACTTTTAAATATGACTTTCAAGGCAAGTATGCTACGAGGCTAACAGAATAGGTTGGGTTTTAAGACATTGTTTTCTGTACTGTCCATGCGACGGTCGTGGGTTCCAAAGGGAGTTTAGATTAAAGCCATGGCTCTACAAGGAACAGACGAGTAAAACTAAAAAACGAAATGAAAGCATCCAGCTGATAAGGTGTGAGCATCGCCGGGTCCAGGGGTGACTGTTCCCCGAGCAAAGTCTTATCCCAGGGTGGATCATATAGACATGGCGATAAAGGAGCCAGATATCAAATCTTTGGATTATATGCTTTAATGGCTTCTTGGGAATGTCGCACATCGGCCTATCGCCATCTTGTTCTTAGCTCAGCATTTACTCTGCCATGTGTAAAAAAAAAGAAAAAGAAAAAAAAGAAAAAGAAATAGCTTGCCTTAGTCGTGGTTTCGGATTTTTGAGTGCCAGGGCGTGCGACTTACAATAAGTGTGTTTAACACCATTTTGTTTTGTTAAGTCATTTGTGAACAAATTGATTGGAACTTTGTCGCTTTGTTGTTGCGGTCCAGAGACGAAGATCAACTTCCTGATGAAGCAGGCCCTGACCATCGTGGCCACACTACCCTTCACCTACATGCTGGAGGAGTGGCGCTGGCAGGTCTTCAACGAG
>NC_079425.1:4481974-4494474 GCF_026213295.1 Gadus chalcogrammus
TTTAACTTTAATGTTTATATTACTAAGTACAAGTAGTTATGTCGAAATAAATATTAGATAACATAACATAACATAACATAACATAACATAACATAACATAACATAACATAACATAACATAACATTTAAAATAAAAGAGCGCCCTAGTTTCCGTGCCCCCCCCCCCCCCCCCCCTAGACTCTACCCTGAATCGGGAGGTTGGGAGGGGCGAGTTTCCTAACCCTACCTACTTGATACATCATTCTGACCGGAGAGGAGAAAGCTATCTATTTGCACATCATAATGTCAAGGAAACCTAAACACTCTGGCGCCCAGGGGAGGAAGAGAACGAAAGAAGAGGAGGATAAACAGGAAAAGACAGAAATACAGTAACTTTAATTTGTTTATCTTTAATTTAGGCCTGGCTGGCTATAGCCAACTGGTCACTTTGTCGGGCTCTTGTTCACCTTTCTATCTTTATTTCTCTGGAGCTAACTGTTTCTTATACATAACTCGGCTTAATACATGGCTATTGGTTTAATTTATTCACTTATCGAAGCAATATGTGTTTTTAAATGTGGTTTTATTATTTAGTAAATACAAATTGTCCGCCAACGGTTGTCAGGGCAACTAAAACAGAGTTAACTAGTCATGCAGTGTTTGTTTTTAAAAAAGAAAAGGAACATCAGCTCTTTTCCTAGCTGGTCCACTGCTCATGTCAGCTACATGTCAGCTATGTACATAGGTCCATAACAGTTTGTAACCCACAGTAAAATGGGGGTATTATCCTTAAATTATCCAATGCATTGTAGTAACCATTGTTGGAGCAGTGTTTATTTTCAAGCTGATTTGGATGATAGTTTGGGGTTTGCATATCTTACATTTCCCATATCTTTCATATAATATATTATTGTATTTTTTTACACTTCACTTGATGCTTGTTTAATCTCTGGTTAGAACCGAACTAGATTAACCATACTACATTTAATTGTATTTACAATAATTTGAACTCATATCTATTATTTTGCTCATGAATGCCTTAAGTAAACATCATGCATTTCTTTGCAGTATGTTGTGCATACCTTATTGTATGAGTGATACATTGTCACTTGTTTTGCAAGACCTTTTTTTACTGCAAAGTGTTTAATTATTAAAAGTTCTAACGTCTGCAGTATTTCGTGCATACCATATTGTATTATGATTCATTGCTTGTTACTTGGTTTGTAATACGTTTTGTGTGTTTAATTTTCTATCTAAAATAAAAGAGTCTCAAAGACAAAGCTTTGCAGCTTCTCTGAGTGTATGAACATTGGTAGTCGAATTTACTGTGTGATCCAAAGGGGTAGTGGGCGCCAGCAAAAATCTTGCCTAGGGCGCCAAATTGGTCAGGGCCGGTCCTGACTACTCATAACCATTTGAAGGTCATTACTGAATGCATTCTTCCCTCAATCCCTCGTACATTTACTCTATCATAACTTACTCAGACATTCACTCACTCACTCTCACACGCGAGCACAGACACATACCCATCCGCTCTCTCTCTGGGACCATACCTCCACTCGCAGGATGGCCCCCTCGTCCTGTCTGCTGCATTTGAGGAAGCTCTTGGAGTCGGTGAAGTTGAGGACCACCGGCATGCCTCTGAAGTTCTTGTCGGTCTGGTTGGCCTTGTAGAAGTGTATGGTCATTCTCTCTAGCGTGACACACAAACACAGAGATGTGACCATGTGGGGTCCACAAGATCGGCACTCCACTGCACACCAAAGATAACTGCAATTCAAGCCAGGAGCTTCACAGCAGCTTTCATGTTAGGACCCACCTGGATTGGGGGAAGCAAACGGCATGTTCTCCTTGCTGAGGCTCCGGAGGTATCGCTGGGAATCAACGGTCTCAAGAGAAATGTTTTTTTTCTCTTTGAGCGTCGTGAATCTGCCCTCTCTGCATGGAACTGTAAATCTTAACATATTCATCACGCTGGACACAAACTCATAAACATCTACAAAATGAAGACGATGACATGAATGAGAACCGAAACTCTGTGTGACCTTCTCAAAGGGATGTGACCAGAATGTGATCTCAAGCATATTTATTTGGCAGTTTTCTTTTTGACTATGACACCGCCCTCTTTTACACAGGATAGAGCACCAAAAAACATCATTCACTTCCTCCCTGGCTAGCCTGAAACCTTGAGATGTCTTACATCATACTGTTGGCACTCAGAGGCGTTGTCAGCCCCACTGGAGACTTTTATGACTTTCACGTGCCCCAGTAAAAGTCTCCAGTGCCCCAATAAAATTCCAGTGACCATTATAGCGCCGCTCTCGCTATGGAACCAGCAGGATCATGAAGCGCATCTCCTGCTGCCTCGGAGTCCTGAGATGAGCCTGCCACTTACCAGCCAATCAAAAAAAGATAAGGGCTACATATTAGCCAATCAGAAAATAGCACTACTGTACCTAGGGAAAATTTAACGCAACAACCAATGAAATTCACAACTTGTTTGACACAAACAATGCCAACTTGATTGCTGTTAGAGAATGTTGCAGCCTGCACTCTCGCACGCACGCACGCACGCACACACACACACACACACACACACACACACACACACACACACACACACACACACACACACACACACACACACACACACACACACACACACACACACACACACACACACACACACCATGCGTGCACGCAAACACGCAGAGAATCAATAATGAATTAATAATTGCCTGTCTTCAAAACTTGAGAGCCCTGTTAAAGTATAGCCATTTGTTTTGTGACGCTGTCCTGTAAAACTAAACATTAGCCCAGGGACGTCCTTAGGGGGGTGGTAAATTAGGATGATTCCAGGGGCGCAGCACTTACGGGGGCGCCCCAGAGGACACTGGTGGTATTATTAAAACGACATGCTTACCGGTAACCTTCCACGAGCTGGGCATATCAAACTGTTTATTCCCCTGCCTTGAGGTGATTATTCCGTTTATTCTACTTCTCGCCCGCCAACATAATAAAACAATTCAAATACTTTAATAATGAGCCTTTTTCTTATTCGTATTGCATGCTTATTAAATGTGTACTCTGTTTAAGATCATCTCCCTCGAAAAGTAGTTCCCTTTAGAACTACGGTGAATAACGTTAGCTCAGCTCTAGGTAACTCGTTTATATAGCAACCACACAAGGCTGCATCTGATCACTAGTTTAATAATGTAGTTGCTACCTTGTATCTCGCTTGCAAAACTATGTATCGACTGACCCTCTGATAGATTTCCGACGCATTTTAGAAACTCTTTTAAACAAGGTTTATTTTTACAATGGACCTCATGTTTGAAATGTATGTGATAGAAAACGATACAAGTGGCGTATTGATCTACTGTGCTCAGTCAGCAGCAAGTAGAACCGACAAGTCAGCGGGCAATATGCCGGATTACAGTTTTTTTCAATAGCTTGAACACGTTTTGCAAAATTTGGCTCATTGTGTCAAAACTCAACACACAAGCAAATAAGACAACAACACTGGGAAATAAACCATTCACATCTATGTCAAATTGAAACTCGGCTATCGAAACCTAACAATTCTTTGTAAAAATGGCACTCTGATGTCAAAATGAAACACACTGGCATCATATGAATACACTTTCAGATCAGCAGCAACACACTGGTCTACTTTATATAAAACACTGCAGTCTTTCATGTGCACTGTTTTTATTCAGTTCCACACAGGGCACGTTTTCACCACAACCAAAAGAAAAACTAAATACTGTACATTGCAGTACTGTACATTACAGTGCAGTAAATACAGTTTGAGCAAAAATAAATAAATAAATAAACCCTATTGTACTGTGAACACAGAAAATCATGGCAATTGTGCATGGGTGGGCTTATGGACCCTGCCGTCTGTTGGGGTCTGGCCATAGGATCTCACAAGCAATATTATCTTCCGCTAAGCATGGGGGAAAATATTGCCTTGTGTGCCGAATCCATCCAAGCATTGACCCTATGTTGATGTCTCCGCAGGCCTGTTCCATTGCCTGCAGAAGAGGCATGCGAGCATGAGGTTGGCATATACGCACCATCTCCAAGCCGAAAATAATTCTTCTATGGGGTTTAGAAATGGTGTGTAAAGGGGCAAGTATAGGAATTCAAATTGATGATGGTTGGTGAACCAGTTGCGGACCAGATCAGCCCGATGGAAACTAACATTATCCCAGACAACAACAAACCTGGGCTGCTCTGTTAGCTGGCTGATAGGTGTTCATTTTTGTAAGCAAGTGTTTTGAGGTGTGTATTTAAGTATTTTCAATTACCCAGTGTGTTTAGTATTTTGAATAGATGTGTTTTCCCACTGATATACTGAGATGTTATTTTTGAACTAAGTGTCTTATGTTTGAAGTAGTGTGTAGCGGGCAGGATCAAGTGTGTTGCAGAAAGGAGCAAGTGTGTTGCAGAATAGCAACTAAAGTGCAAAGCAGCGTTTTTGTTTAAGGAATGGTTACATGTGTTTAAGGTATAGCAACAAAAACTTCAAGTTGCGTTACTTTGGTCTAAGCATGTGTCTATAGTGTTCAAGCAATTGAAAAAAACTGTAATGCACCCCTCCCAGCCAATCAGAATCGAGCATTCTTAAATGAAGTAGAATAAATGGAGATAATGCAATGATTAACATTCCATACTGCTAGCCAGCATGATAATAACATTTATTTAAACAGATTTTGAATATTTTGATTGGCTGCATTACAATATTAGCAGACATTAAACCAAGGGTACTTACATTTTAGCTGACTTTTAAGTTTTAAGTCAGCTAAAATTACAAGTAGTCTACCCTTAGATTAATAGCTGCTATTTATTGTAGGCTAATGCAGCAAATCAAAACATACAAATACATATTTAGTCATGCCCAGCTCAATCCAATCAAATAGACTGTTGACAACATTGTTTAATATGCTCCGATAATTATGAGACATATTCTGAATTATATGATGTATCTTAGAGTCAGGGTCCTCTTCAAGCCATGATGAACCCACAGAAGAAACCAGTGAGGTTGAAATAGAAGAAGGGGAGAAGGAGGACAGTCTAAGTAGAAGCAGTACTGTCACAGTTTATTAGCTTATTTCTGTCTATAGTAACTACAAGCCAGGTAAATGTGTAACTACTAACTAACTATCTAGTGTACAAAGTAGGTAAGTAGGTAGGTTTATCATGTTGTTATTCAGTTGTTATTAATTTTCTTCTGATGATAATGACCACCCAATTTCGACCCAGTATTACCAAATATTTACTGATTATAAAATGTGAATTAATATATAACATAAAAAATGTAGGCTATATATAATATATATATATATATATTTATTTTTTAAAATATATATTTTATTTTATTTGGGGGGGGGGGGGGGGCTCCATAACTGAATTCTGTCAGGGGTCCCAGAATTCCTAGGGACGTCCCTGCATTAGCCTTCTGAAAAACGATTCAGATGGACATCAGGAATTCTTCATGAACAGAGGCAGAAGGTATGATAATTGCCCACATTAACGTTAACATTAATATTTATGCTGGTAATAGCCATCAATTGCTAGGATGATGTGCTGTGATTTGATCAATGGGTGGATGGCAAACTTAAATAAGTCTGCTGCATTTGAAAATGTAGCCTATAATCGACAAAATCAGATTGGGCTATATTAAAAGCCACTAAAAGTCAGTATGAAGGCTTTAGTATTTAAGCTACAAAGAACCGCAGTATTGCCAGGATGGCTATAGGACCCTACGGCAGGGCCGTTGCTACGATTCCTGG
Source organism: Gadus chalcogrammus (assembly GCF_026213295.1). Lineage (NCBI taxonomy): Eukaryota > Metazoa > Chordata > Actinopteri > Gadiformes > Gadidae > Gadus > Gadus chalcogrammus. The sequence goes on from NC_079425.1 coordinate 4,487,751, forward strand.
GCCCCTAGACAAGATTTACTGATGGGCCCCCCTGCGCTGAATTGTTGACGGGGGGGGGGGGGGGGGGGGGGGGAAGGAGCAATTGTTGACGAGGGAGAAGTTGTTGACGGACGGACGGGGGGGGCTATGGTAGTACTATGGGCTGGTAGTAAAATAAAAAAATTATTATTATTATTATTATTTTTTTTTTTTTTGTGGGCCCCCCCTGGGCTGTGGGCCCCTAGAATCGTCATCACCTTTCACCCCTTATTGACGGCCCTGCCCTACGGTAAATTCAATAGTTTTATCATTTTCAAAAAACAACCTGGAATAGGCTATCTGACTGATTTTCCATTGGACATATCAATTTTGCCTATTCAGTTTTGTCTATGCGAAAAAAGGTAAGCTTTCCTGAGAAAGCTTATGAGAAGGCAGACAATACATCTGTAATATCAACTAAACTTCAAATTTCAGGTCAGTTCATCTTTAAGTAGGAAAGCCTATGAAATGCATGCAGTGAGTATACTTAGGCCTATGTGGATGTTGCTGGCTAGTGGCTGCTACACTAACTGAGGGGCATGGAGGAGGAGGAGGAGGAGGAGGAGGAGGAGGAGGAGGAGGAGGAGGAGGAGGAGGAGGAGGAGGAGAGAGGGGAGAAAGAGCACAGGCTGGGCAGTCCAGGGCCAGGCAGGGGGAGGAGGAGGAGGAGGAGAGAGACAGGCAAGAATCGGATGAGGACTTGATGGGGGCTTGACGTAAAGCTATTCAGAATATGGAGGAGGATATCTGTGACCTAGGGGAGATATATTTTTAGTCTATGTCTTTCTGCCAAACTTATGCTGTTTCCACACAGCTTGGTAATAATGTGAATGTGCATTTTAGATTTTACCATCTTCTTAGAGTTTGTTAGCCTAAGGCACAACTTTCCTTAAAAGGGAGCATTCCTGCATAATACTGCTTTAGATAAAAAGGTGAAGGTCATAAAGAGGTGTAGGTCATAAAGAGACTTTTTGTTTATTTGTTTGTTAGTTACTTTATTTTCCTGAAATACTTATTTTAAATGTGGATTGAGGTTGATGTAGCTAGTAATCTGAGTCTTTCTTATCTTACATGGTAAGAGGATCATATTGTTTGTAAATTTTTGAGGTGTGTATGTGTTTAAATAAATATCATTGTACGGTACTCATGAATCTATCTTTGATTCTTTACCTTTACCAGTGCCTTAATATAGCCTACAGTATGACAGTGACGATAATGATTTTGAAGCTTGTAAATACCCCTCTGTAACCATCTTTTTCATATTGAGCGCACATTAGTGTATTGGGAGTTGGGGGCTTGTGCCCCAGCAAAGCTCTTGGTCTAACAACGCCCCAGGTTGCAGTCCACAGAAGGCTGGACCTGGCACAGCAAACACCTTTCGTGTACTGCTGGAGTTAGCTGAGAGACAGTTACTACTAACCTCAACTTATGATGCACTTTATGTCTTGCAACTTAAAATCTACTGTTTTGTGTTGCAGTAACTTATAGTGTACTGTTATGTATGGTAGTAACTGATTGTATACTTTTATGTGCTGTAGTAACTTTCCTCAATACTTGAAAAAACATTAAATGTCTATGTCCAATGCAAAAATAACGTCATACGTCAATAATGTCAAATTAACGGTGTTGCTTCCTACAACATCTGACTCGAAACTTAATGGGGTCCAATCAAAATGACTACCAAACAGTGATGTAGTATGTATCCATTTGAGAGTAAGATACAGGTAATGAATTATAATGACATTCTCAATAACATTTTTAACAAAATTTTTTACTAAATTATTATTAATAAAATAGGTCCTCATTGGCTCTCACAACTAAGCCAATTGCACGTAAATTGTGACAACAAAGATATCTTCCCTCGACCAAATAAAAAACTAGTCCATATATTTATTTTGTGCTTCACTTTTTAATGTTTATTAACAATGACTGCATGCATTTTTTGGGGGGTTTAGTCATTTATACAGTCAATGTTTGAAAGTGGGCGATGTAAATATGAAAGTTTTTGAACAGGCTCCTATTTCTGTTTTCTAATAACAATTTAGTATGAGAACAGGAAAAATAAGTAAAATAACAAGAACAATTCAAAATGAGGGTTTTGAATAAAGGCCTCAAAAGAGAAAAGAACATTAGAAAAGCGTTTTTTGTTTTCTGATCTATATATCAGTGAGAGGATCAATTGTATTTTATCATGGATCAAACAGCATATATGTACATCTGTGTATGAGTTTACGTGTGTTTGTGTGTGTGTGTGTGTGTGTGTGTGTGTGTGTGTGTGTGTGTGTGTGTGTGTGTGTGTGTGTGTGTGTGTGTGTGTGTGTGTGTGTGTGTGTGTGTGTGTGTGTGTGTGCGTGTGTGTGTGTGCGTGTGTGTGTGCGTAGGTACGTGTCTATACGTGGTGTGGCGTACACAAGCTGAACACTGATCCATCGGTTACTCACAGAGCAACCCCATATGGCCACAAGTAAGCATGAGATGTCGCAAGCGGGCAGCAGCGGTAGTCATCCCTGATGAATCCCCAACCAATTGGGTTCGCTTCTCTACTTCTCAATGACAAAGTAGAAAGACGGTTCATTGTTGGGCACCGGCGGATTGGCCACCAGCACTTTCTCCTTGTCCAGGACTTGGATGAACCAGCCCTCGCACAGCGCAGACTCAAACTGGTGCTCTCCGCTCATCGTCCCCTTCATGTAGAAGAGGAAGGCGAGGACTGCCTCATCCTGCTTGCAGATCAGCCTCAGACGTTGCTTGTCACAGGCCTGCAGGGAAGGATACCGGATCAATAACCAACCAACCACCTGCACTGGTGTGTTTGCTTCATGTAGCGTGTTGTCCTCGCGTCGTCGTGATGCAAGTTAGGAACCACAGGGTGCCAAGCTACATTTAGCTTGTCTATAGCTACTCATGCCTCCCATTTGAAGGTCGTTAATGAGCGCATTCATCTGTCACTCACTAGATCCCTCGCTCACCCACTCCCACATTCACTGACTCACGCACCAACGCATTCGCGTTAAGTCTCTCGTTCCCTTCCTCTCCCACTCACTCATCTTCTCAGTCATACCTCCACCCGTAGGATCGCCCCATTGTCCTTTTTGGTGCATTTGAGGAAGCTCTCGGATTCGGTGAAGTTCAGCACCACCGGCACGCCTCTGAAGGTCTCGTTCGTGACGGTTGACTTGTAGGAGTATATCGTCATTTCCGCTGTCATGACACACAAACACAGAGAGCCATGTGACCATGTGGTGGCCAACAATGTCGACAGCCAGTACTTTCCCACCAGAATATTGCCGTAACTGCATCCGATTCGAATTGCCGTTTGCCAACAGAGGAAAATCCTGATCCCCTATTACAAATGTGTTTTTCCTCCCCTGCTGGCCATTTATGGTTCTTCTAAACAAACATTATACCGTAGTCTAAAAAATTAAGGCTTTTCTTCGAAAGATGGAACAAAAATCATGCAATGTGTAAGATGGATGTCTATTAGGCTAATATTATGCTTTATTTTATGAATGGAGATTGCAAAGTACTAACGGGTGAATGAGTCGAGAGCAGCTAAATGCACCTTTATAGATCGGAAGGTGCTCCAGTCACCCGAGCATTCATACCTTAAGTCAGCAGGCTGAGGTGTTCCTTGTGAACCGAGCCGTTAGAAGCTAAACATGTGTGGGATCGCTCTACATGTACGAGTAACGGGGCTTCTATAAGCTCGACGGTGACCCACTTGGATTATCAGACGCGTAGAGCATGTTGTCCTCGCAGAGATCCCGGAGGTAGGTCCTGGAATGGATGTTCTCAAGATTGATGTTTCCCTGCACTTTGTCCTGCATGAACATGGCCGTGTTGCCTGGAAATACAACACAAAAATACATTCAAAATACTTATTACAAACGCACACAAACATCTACGGAATGTAGACAATGAAATATCAACGCATGTCACTGTGAAGTATCTCTGACGCCAGTGCCACGAGCAATGGAATAAACATTTTTAATCTCCTGATGGGTTTGAAACAGACAAAATCTCACTGGCTTAGGAAATACAATCGCACACCAATGGCTATTGACCAACTAATGGAAGTGCCCTTAAACCCGATGAAATATAGCCCTTATTGAGCTAGCAGCCATACTAATAAGTACACACTTTACTGCTCCTTTGCACTTCCGGTTGGTCACAAAACCTCATTTCGTTGTACTCATACTCGTTGCACAATGACAATAAAGTGAATCCAATCCAATCCAATCCAATCCAATCCAATCCAATTTAGAACGCATTTTGACTGAATTGTCAATGTCGTCTCCCCCCACCCCAACTAATCAAAATGGGTGATTTAATCTTTAGCAGCTCAATGCACTTTTATAGAGCAGAAGGTTTTTCTGATCAGGTCCTGTAAGAATGGTCTAAAGAACACTCAGACTCTCTGATCGATCCTCTCGTTTTAGGAGCCAGAAGAGAGGATCGATCAGAGACTCTGACTCGGCCTGCGGTACTTTCAGGGTATCGGTAAGCTGACTACCGTCCCATAGTGAGATAACGCAAATAAATATGTGTATATATTCACCGCTGGTCACCGTGCATGAGTTCGCCACCAACACCACCTCGTTGAACGTGCATCCTGTTCCCTGGCACTCGAGGACGGGGCAACCCGCAGCACAGCCACGCCCCTTCACCACAGAGAGGCTCGCGTTTGTCAGCTTCACCACCAGCACCCCACGCCCCTCGTCCTCCCCTTCCTCGTTCGCCTCCTCCGCCGGGCCCTCCCCGGCCTCGCCCCGCCCTCCCTCTTCAGCCTCCTCCCCACTCCCCCCCCCACCCCCAATGCCGCATTCTCCCTTCCCCAGGTCCTCCTCTCTCCTCATCTCCATGGAGAAGCAGAGCACACCGGACTCCTTCTTGAAGGCATGGAGGGCATCCTTTTCCAGGGGGCAGTGTTCAGAAGCCTCCTTCTTCCTGGTGGCCTTGTGCACCGTCTGAAGAGAACGAAGAGGAACACAACACAATCTCTGTTCACACATCTCAAACCAACTTTACGATTAAAAACTGAATTGGACAAGCCGTCGTTGAAAACCACTACAACAACACCATGCTACACAGGCAGGTTTTTTTCAGAGAGTGTTCAATACGGCGTTCATTTAGGACATTTGCAGGCTTTCAGATCTGAGCTGGTTAATGTAGTTCAGACTGAGGTCAACTTCCTGTCAAGTGCCTCCGATGGCTCTGAAAACTGTGGTTTTCTTGTACTCAAATGCAAGCTTCACATGCAGCCGAGTGTACATTCTGAATCAAAGTTTGTTCACAAATTGCTCTAAAAGTTTTCTATGGAGACAAACTGGACTTAAAACTTAACAAAGGTGCCACGACTGAAATGACAACTTTAGCGGTGGTGTTTTTTCCACAGCATACCTGTGCACCATACTTGAACATGTGCTCAATATACCCGCCGTACATTCACAAGCGTGTGGTTGCGATTGTCTCCAGATGATGAGCTCACCAACTTGGGGTTCCCCTCGGTCAGCAGGTGTGCCAGCTCGTCAGGGGGGATGTCCGCCAGGCTAGTGCCGTTGATGCAGGTCAGCATGTCTCCCTTCCTGTCACGACCACAACACTACATTCACACTCACTGATACAAGAGTGTCACCCCAGCAGAACGATTACTGAACTTATAGTACTTCTATGACTACTAATACTTATACTACTATTGCTAAAAAATACCACTTCTATTTCTTGTTACTGCAAGTAATAGTAGCTCCAAGTAACAAGTAATAGTATAATGCTATTACTTATAACTTCAAAAGTAGTAGCAATAACACTAATAATAATCATATTAACACAATAAATGTAGGCATAAGGCATCACGTTTTTATAATGTATATAATGGGCCCAATAACAGGGATAGTGAAAATTAGAAAGCAGAATGGAGGCCAGCGAAAATGTTACGGTGGGTACTGGTTATTAAATTATTTAAATGAGTTTCTTATTCTTTAGAGACAAACAGTATTTGCAGTCAAACTAAAATGCACTTCTTGCACTTCTTTCGAAAAAGCAGCTATTCTGAACGCATTGGAAATCTTTGGAAGGTAAACAAAGTGTATTCCCTTCAAATGAACAGGAGCTCCACGTCTCACAGGATGTTTACTGCGTTTCGTGTGAACAAACCACCACCACCACCAGCATAGCGGAGGCAAAACAGGAAGTCCCCATGAAGTCTGGGCAGTCTCAGGCGACAGGTAGACCTACCTGGCGAACGCTGGCCCCCGCCCGCTGTGTGTGCGGACCCCCTTCACCGTGTAGCGGTGCTCCCCGTCCAGGAACGCGTGGCCGATCTTCACCCCCCCCTCGACGAAAGGTCCCTGGGCACGCAGGGAAACACAGCAAACACATCAAAGAGATGCAGGTTACTAAGCAGATCAGATATGCAATCAATGTGTTTTATTAATTATGTTGGGTGAATAACATGTTCATATCCCTGACATTACATGCTGTTCTTCACCTCAGGAATGTAGGAATATGATTTAGAATATGATTTCTTTATTCGTTTATTTCATATGAAAAAGTCATTTTATATATACTACAGACTATAATTCTGTCATGTAATGTAGGCCTACCGGCTCCATCAATGTAAACTACAATCTGAAGGGGCCATAACACACTGGATGTGATCTGAGACAATGAAAGTAACAAATATATATTTTTTTTTTTTACATAAAGC
>NC_079425.1:4501974-4519474 GCF_026213295.1 Gadus chalcogrammus
GGAGGAAGAAGAGGTGAAGGAGGTGGAGAAGGAGGTGGCGGAGGAAGAGGTGCAGGAGACGGAGGTGGAGGAGAAGGAGGTGGAGAAGCAGGAGGTGGTGGAGGAGAAGGAGGTTGGGGCGGGAGGGGCGAGGGACAGTGAGCGAGACGTCGAGGGCGTCGGGAAGAGGAGGGTGAAGTACTTCCGGGTGCTTCTCCAAGGGGGTGTCACGGTGGAGGCCCGGCAGGTTGTCTTGGCGACGGGGCCGACCCGGGCCCAGATGGCCAACATCCCCGGTTGGGTGGAGGGCATCTCGGAGGACTATCCGGAGGAACGTCTCCAACACAGTGTCAGCCTCATGCACCACCTGGCCAGCGCCCGACATGCAGGTGAGAGGGAGTTGAAGCTCATTAAAAGGAGACCAACCCCTTCCTTACACCACTAGTAGATTGGTTTGTACGGGATGTCTCCCTCTAGAGGTCAAACGCATGCCATTGCAGGTATAACCTGTTATTAGCTGGTTACCCGTTGTAGGGTCAAAGTGAATTGGAGGAGTGTAAACAGGGGTTCTGTGATAGCCCTGTGGCCTGTGAATCAGTGACAATTGAACGTATTTTGTAAAGTTGGAGTCCGGGGGTTTGGCTCGCCTTAACCTGCTGCACGACTTCAATTTAATAGAAAAGGAACAGAACGCAGAGCAGCTATAGGAGCTGGATAAGGATAGAAAAATTACTATAAAGGAGGCTTAATTGTATATAACAGCAAATGCAAACACAAATGCTTCATATCACAGCTGTGAGGGCTGGCCTCTGTAGAAGTATACTTGTGCTTCGAATTTCAGAATGGGGATCTGAAGCCAATGAGTTCTCAGAACTTCTCCGTTCCAAAACAGGGAACAAGGCATAACTCCAGCCCTTTGACTTTTTTGGTCTTCTGCCCGTGTGCTTTGCGGTCACCCCCCACCCCCCCCCACCCCCACCCCACCGCCGAGGTCTGCTATAGCACACAGTAGGACTGCTGGATCCCAGAGTATGTACAAGCCAACACAAACCTGAGCTAGGACAACCGTGAATAATAACACAGTGTGCTTGTGTGGGTCCCCAGGGCTGAGCCCAGACGTGGGCCGGGTGTGTGACGCGGGCCAGAGGCTGATGGTGGTGGGGGGGGGTCTGACCAGCGCCCACATCGTGTCCATCGCCCTGGAGCAAGGAGCCAGTCACGTGACCTGGGTGATGAGGAAGCACCTTCAGGTAGGCACAGGGATTAGCCCGACCACGCATTGATGTGTTATCCTCTGGTTCTAAAAGAAACGTTAAAGTGATGGACAGGATCTAAAAAACATCAAATAAACCAGGGAATATCCCTGAGGATATGACAAACATCGTCTGTGATGCAAATCAGGAAAGAACCACTGGGAAATGACGCTTGAGCCGTTACAGCAACGAACGACCAGATGATTCAACCCCACCACGGGACCTCGATGACGACACGATGCTGCTCCGCGATGGATAATGGATGGTCACATCACTTCACCAAACTAACCTTGTCGGTTCTCCCCCGCCGCAGCTGAAGCAGTTTGACGTGGGCGACGTGGAGGGCCTGGTGGGGCGGTACTCCCACGTGGAGCACGGCATCAAGCTGGACGGACGCGCCCACCTCAGCCAGTTCTACGGGGAGAAGAGCCTGCAGCGGCGGCTGTCCATGATCCGGCAGGCCAGGAAGGGCGGAGCGGTTAGCCCCGAGGCCTACGTCCAGCTGAAGCCCTACATACAGAGCGGACGGGTGGACCTCAAGACCTACCGCCAGGTAGGAGCGGCAGCCCAAGAGGTTCAAACAAACACAGTTCTCCCTTATGGTCGCATTCGCTTTATGGCCACCGACGGAGCAGTTGAAAAACACTTCTGCTAATATAGAGAGGTGCGTGTGACACAGGTGCATTTAATTGCTCTGAGCGAGAAACAAGGATTACCGTAGAATACAGGGGTTAACCACGTACACAACTTTCAAATCATATTTATTTTGGTCTATGGGTTGCATTGTCACTGTTATAATAGGCTATAGCAGAATTATTTGCTACAGCAGAATTGTTATTTCTTGCATTTTTTTCTGATTAAGGCATACTTTTTAATCACGTGTGCAATTTTATCATTTTCTAATAACGTAGGGATGTGCAATCTACGTCCATTAGGGTAGTCTAATACACACACAAAGGTGTCTGACATGCTGGAGCGAAGATGAGAGGATATTAGTGGTGGTGAATTGATTGGTTAGGTAAATGACTCTGTCTCACGTGGGTGGGGGTCTCGTCCCCACGACCCCAGGTGAGCGAGGCCAAGTGGTGCTACAGGAGACAGGTCTGGAGCGTGGCTCTCTGTGACGGCTCCGGGTGGACTGGGGACCGCATCTGGCTGGCTACAGGCTGCAAGCTGGACGCCAGACACGACCCTCTGCTCGCTGGGGTCATGAAGGAGTACCCTATACAGGCACGTTGTAGCTAGAAGGAGGAGGGATGGAGGGAATGAAGGGTGAATTCATGGACGATAGATGGATGGAGCGGTTGAATTAATTAATTGATGATAGGCGAGGAGGCAAGGTATCATTTGAAAACACGAAAAAATAGAAAGCGGTATCATTTACACATAGCAAGCAGTATCATTTGACACTGGGAGGCAGTTGAAGCCACCTGAGTCCTGTGGTTCCGTCCTGTGGTTCCCTTCTCTTGCAGGTGATGGAGGGCTGGCCCTGTGTCAGCCCGGCCCTGCAGTGGGCCCCTGGCTGCCCTCTCTACGTGATGGGCCAGTACGCAGCCCTCCAGGTGGGTTTGGTTTGGCAGCCGTTTCTCACTCCGACATGATATCATTGATCTTTGTTCCGATCCCTACAGCAACGCTGGACCATGTGATAAATATAAACAATAGGACACCATAATGATGAAAGATATCATAATTTTTATCATATAATTATACTAATAATAGTGCAGAGGGTCAAAGTTTAAAGTTAAGGTTTAATTTGGAGCCGTTAAATGGAGGAATAAGATTAAAGATGAAGTTTTCGAATGGGTAAATAAATATTAATGCGGGCTTATGAAACACTTTTGGACTGTAACTGTGATTAGCGGTTAGAGAAATACATTTGCCAAACTGTTACTGCGGTCAAGGCTAAAGATCAGAGGGACTCGACTGCACATGTGTTTAAAGGCTATAGAAATACCATTTGGCTCAGCTTGACCTGAGCTGAGATGAGAGCCAGCAGGTAATCTTCAAAACAAATGTTCTCCTCACCGCTCACAGCTGGTTCTGTCTCCCGCCTCGCTTACTTCTGGCGACAGGTGGGACCTCATGCGGTGAACTTGGCGGGAGGACAGGCGGCCAGCCTGCGCATCGCGGCGGACATCATGCGCCGGCGCGCCAGACTTATCGGGGTGGAATCGAACACGCAACTGCACAGCTATGCGCCGCTGCTCGAATCATACGTCCAGCAGATGCACGGCCTGATGTGGCTGTGAGGAGGACGACGACGATGAAGAGGATGATTCTGTGGATCGGTAGTGTTTGATCCTCATTGGGATGATTTCAATGTGTTATGTTACTGTGTTGACATTGCGGTTGTTCGTGTTGCGGTTATTCAATTCAGCTTCATTATGTATGTATATTACAAATGATGTATACATACAAACACATATGCATACATACATACATACATACATACATACATACATACATACATACATACATACATACATACATACATACATACATAGGCCTACATACATACATACATACATACATACATATATAGGCTACATACATACATACATACATACAGACAGACAGACAGACAGACAGACAGACAGACAGACAGACAGACAGACAGACAGACAGACAGACAGACAGACAGACAGACATACACATACATATATATATATATATATATATATATATATATATATATATATATATATATATATATATATATATATATATATATATATATATATATATATATATATGCATACAGTTCTCAACCTTTTACCGGCTGGACGGCTACGTAGTTAGGCCACGCCCACTTCCTGATTCCCGGATTGTAAACACACTCCGCTGCCGCGACAATAAAAACTCACAACAACCTATCGTGTAAAGTATATTCTTTTTTTGCATTTAACTTCAGCAAATTTATTTTAACAATAATTCTTGTTCGTCGCTCCGGGCAAATACGTCAAAATAGAAGGCAGGTATCGAACTTGTTTATATTTTATATTCTATAGGCTACTAGATTAGATTACAAAAGACCTATGTGAATGTTGAATATTAAACTAACTTAATGCTGGTATGCATTGCATGGTATTCAGCCATCTCTAGTTGAGAACGATGAATGGATTTCAACGTTGTTCAAAATAATGGATTAATAAATGTACTCATGAATATAGAACACCTGGGTCTGGTGGGGCTGAATGGTCACAGGTTGCCGGGTCTGTCGAATTCACCTTGAGGGGTCTGGATTCTGCAGCCTACTCTAGAGACCACGTTTGGTGTATGGGATTACATTTCACATGATTGAATACACAATGCAAATTAGTTTCATAGTGCTACTTGTGAATTTCTGGTGTTTTGCCTCAATCTTTACCCAAGTTTAAAATGAAAAAAATGAAGATATTAAAATTATTCAAAGAGTTTATATGGTGAATTCAGATTATGCGATTTTCTAAGGAGTAACTAATCGAGCCATCATTGAGCAATGAGCAGCTGTGGCTGGCTGTTCCATATTTTCTGCACAGTCATCATGACTATGCAAAAGGAAAATCCATCCAACCCTTTTTTCATTTTTTAAATCTTTCACATTAAACCATCCGTGTAAATAGTTCAACATGTAAGGTTTGCAATAATCACGAAATTTGGTCTGCTGCATAAAGATAATCCTTTATTTACACAAAATGTAACGATACATATCAGTGAAGCCAGGTAAGGACCCACTGATCCGTTGCCTTGTCTCAAAAGGTGTGTCAAGCCCCATTTACACGATGAAGATCAAGAAGGTTGAACGGACGGTTCTGAGCGTGGAGCAGGCGGAGGGAGTTGGTGCCCGAGTTCGGAGGAGCATTGGCAGGAAGGAGGTAGATCACGGCCCAGGCCTCACGGGCACGGCCCTTTCATATACTCTTTAATGTGTGCATTCTTATCATTTTCTAATATTGTACAGATGTGCAATCTACGTACGCTAGGAGGGAATAAAATAATATCACACATCATCAAAGCACTACAGCAGTTTGTAATAAAACTCAAGTAAGTTTGCCTTATTGTAAAATACAGTTGAGTGGTAAACATGCTTGCCAACATGCCGTGCCTTATCATCTCCACTCTCTATGTTGCGTCATTGAACTGCTTTTTGGTTGCTCTCAGCTCAGGAACTTGGATCCTTTCCTGATGTTGGACGAATTTCGTCTGAGCAAGCCAGCAGGCTTCCCCGATCACCCTCATAGAGGGTTTGAGACGGTAGGCCCATTCAATTTGGATTCAACTTTTTCTTAATTTGTTCCACAGACGGGCGGTAGGCCTATTGCTGTCCATTGTTAACCGCAATCTTAGTGTTGGCCAGTAGATGGCGCTGTTAAGTCACTGAGATCGTCGACAGCTATAGGTTGTCTGTCCTGGGACTTAATTTTCAGGCCAACACTAACACCATTTGCAAGAAGTTGTACCAACGATATTACTGAACATTTGAGGATGAAATGTCAATACTGTTATAATGTCTCTTTTTACAAGGCCCTTATTGAATACGGTGTGACAATTTGTATTGCAGCCTTGAACTTTGGGCTGTACATGTACTGCCTGCTACGCATTTCCCTTGTTCCCCTTATGTAGCCGTTGGCGGTCATGGAATAATTCATTTATGACATTATTAAATATCCGCTTAATAATTGTATTCAGTTCAGTTTCTTCATATCCTGAACCGCAAAATCAATAGCAGAGAGACTGTCTGATTAGGAACACGATCAGTAACAATTTATGACAACTCACATAGTTATACCCCCTCCCCCCCCCCCCTTATATTATTTTAAATAATGAAACATTTCCCAAAGTCAACAATCAAATCTAACATGTGCGATAGTTGTTTTTTTCCCTCCTTGAATAATGTCCCATGAAAAAAACATTGACTGTTCCCTATATTCAACCCAGATGACTCCACTCATTCACACTTCCTATACTCAGCTTGTAAAACATCCCCCCACACACACAACCACAGTCATGGACGCACACACACAAGGACGCAGACACACACACACACACACACACACACACACACACACACACACACACACACACACACACACACACACACACACACACACACACACACACACACACACACACACACACACACACACAAAAGGAAGCACACATATATATTGGATGCACACACACACATACACACATAAATCACCACACACTGCAATGAAACAGACACACACATGCATAGATACATATACGCATACGCATGGATACACACACACACAAACACACACACACACACACACACACACGTTTAGATACGCACAAACACACACACACACACACGCGTGCAAGCACAGACACACACACACACACACACACACACACATAGATACAGACACACATAGACACACACGCACACATAGATTCAGACACACACACACACACATAGATACAGACACAGAAAAAAAGCACACACACACTCAAGTTTGGACACACACAACACACAACACACACACACACACACACACGCCTCCGAACCAGGGTTGTAAGGCGGGTCCATTCCTCCTTCTGCCTGTCTGGGGGTTCAGAACTCGGGGCCCTTCTGGGGCTTTGTCTGGAACACGGGGCCCTTCTGGGGCTCTGTCTGGAACACGGGTCCCTGAATGAACTGCGTAGCGTCGCCCGCCGGCCTTGTAGCTCTTATCTCCCAGCATGCCTTTCAGCAGGTGTGTTGACTCGTGTGGTCACATGACCTCTAAAATCACACAGCTGTGTAGACACGCCGCGGTTGGTCAGATCGCTTCCTTCCCCCCCCCCCCCTCTCCCGGAAAGCAGATGTTTGACCCCCGTCCTCGTGCTGGTCTTCCTGTCCCCGCTGAACGCTGGGAGTCCGACGTATGCGTGTGTGTTTGGTTCTACCTACGCTATGTAGGCCTCCCTCAGCGAGACCCCACCGACGCCTACCTGCTCCTTCGGGACCTACATCTGTACTCCCTGCCTACCCCTTCCTGCTCCTTAGTGACATGATGATCTGTGGTCCCTGTGAGTCCCTTTGGATAAAGGCGTCTGTTAAGTGAATAAATGAACGACAGCACAGATATCGGTGTTCAAGGAAGGTACCATATTGTGTACATTGCATCAATACAACACCATTGTAGCCGAGTTGTTTTATTGCAAGTCATTGCATTATTAATGATACGTTTATAATATATGTTTTCCATTTTGCCGTATCGGCATTTTAAATATGGTGATACGGCGACCATAGAGCATATGGCATGTTGTCGCCCTATTGTGATGGGAGCAGTCATGAATGTATGGCAGTCATGAATAATGCATGGTGTCTTTCTGCCCTTCGGTCTTGTTTCCACCAGGTGACCTACGTCTTGGAGGGAAGCTCCGCCCACGAGGACTTCTGCGGCCACTCAGGCAAGCTGTCTGCGGGCGACTTACAGGTGAGCAAGGCATGACGTCAGCCCTGATGTAGCAATGTCACTCTGAGTCAGTACGCATTTTGGAGAGGGATTGAGGTTGTGTGTTCATGCGTGGTCAATGTGGTACACAAGGTTTTGAATAGTGACAAAAAAAAAAAACACAGCAAGCTCTGGAGAAACACCGTTGCTCTGTACGCTCAGAAGAGCTGTCATAATGTAGCTGGATGTAACAACATCCAGTGTTAGCATACAGTGTTAGCATGCAGCCCTGAGCGATGTTGGGGTGTTCAGAAAAGAGAAACAACACACATACACAAACACACACAGACACACAAAGAGACACGGACACACGGACACACACACACACACACACACACACACACACACACACACACACACACACACACACACACACACACACACACACACACACACACACACACACACACACACACACACACACACACACACACACACACACACACACACACACACACACTGCTGGGATGAATCAGTGAAAGTGCTTGTGCTTGGCAAGGGTTTTATTATCTTGCCGGCATGTTGTATTTCCTTGGCAGACACACAAAGTACTGGCCTCTCAATACAAGCTTTAATCAATGCTGTCTCTCCACTCCAGTCCCTACTGGACAGATTATAAACAAATGTATGCGTTCACAACTTTGACATACAGGCAGACAGGTGGCCAGCCAGCCGGACCTTGAAGTGAACTAAAAACCTTTTACTTCACATGCATGTCCAATACATGTAGGGAAATCAATACACATTATTCTATCCATTTGTCCCTTGTTAAAAGGAGCTAGATCTCAATGAATTTTGGAGGTTTTTGAAATGAAGGATTAATCTGAATCATTCATCAGAAGTACGCATGTATCTGATACTAACCCTAACCCTAACCCTAACATGTACTCTTTTAACCCTTCTTCATATCCTAATCTCTCCTCCTCCTCCTACTCCTCCTCCTCCTCCCTCTTCTCCTTCTCCTCGTCCTCCTTCCCGTCCTCCTTCTCCCACTTTTCCACCTTCTCCTCTTCCTCCTTCTCCTGCTCCTCCTACTCGCCCTCCACGTCCTCCTCCTCCCCTACCTCTTCTCCTCCTCTTCCTCCTACCCCTTCTCCTCCTCCTCCTCCTTTTCCTTCTCTTCCTCCTCCCTCTTCTCCTCCTCCTCCCCCTCCCTCTTCTCCCCCTCTTCTCCTCCTCCCCCTCCCTCTCCCTCCCTCTTCTCCTCCTCCCCCCTCCCTCTTCTCCTCCTCTTCTCTTCCTCCTCTTCTCCTCCTCCCCCTCCCCCTCCCTCTCCCTCCCTCTTCTCCTCCTCCCCCCCTCCCTCTTCTCGTCCTCCTCCCCATCCCTCTTCTCGTCCTCCATCTTCTCCTCCTCTTCTCCTCCACCTTCTCCTCCTTCTCCTACTCCTCCCCCTCCCCCTCCTCCACCTCCCCCTCCTCCCCCTCCCCCTCCACCCCCTTCAGTGGATGACCGCGGGGCGGGGGGTGGTCCACGCGGAGATGCCCGTGTCAGAGGAGCCGGTGGTGGGCCTGCAGCTCTGGGTGAACCTGCCGCGCGTCCAGAAGATGGTGGAGCCGTGCTACCAGGAGC
Organism: Gadus chalcogrammus; assembly: GCF_026213295.1. Lineage (NCBI taxonomy): Eukaryota > Metazoa > Chordata > Actinopteri > Gadiformes > Gadidae > Gadus > Gadus chalcogrammus. Next base: position 4,511,225 of record NC_079425.1, read on the forward strand.
TCAGGAGCAGAGACATCCCCAAACCCAGCCAGGGGGGGGTCTGCGCCGCGGTCATATCAGGGGAGGCCCTGGGGGCTAAGGTACACACACACACACACACACACACACACACACACACACACACACACACACACACACACACACACACACACACACACACACACACACACACACACACACAAACACACGCCATACCTACGCAAGCACACACACGCACGCACGCACGCACGCACGCACGCACGCACGCACGCACACACACACACACACACACACAAAGAGAAACACACTCATATGCACCCATACAAAAACACTGTGTATACATCTGTTGACTTGGTCCCTTGTTGACAACTGTGTGTAAGCTATACACTGGAGCGATGGTGGTCGCAGGTGGTCGTCCAGCGGTCGCCCATGGGGGAGGCAGCTTGACTGAGGCCTTGGTGACCTGGCATGTGCGTCGGAAATAGTTTACTGAACTCCTCAAGCATCTGGTCTGCTATTCATACTGTGGTGCTGCCGATCACTTTACTTTTTACTCTGTTCAGAGAGAGGGAGAGAGGGAGGGAGAGAGGGAGTGAGGGAGAGAGGGAGGGAGAGAGGGAGAGAGAGAATCAAGCACATTCTTTCCATAATGTCTTCATCATATGTATTCTTGTCTCCTAGTCTAAGGTGTACACAAGGACACCTACTCTGTACTTGGACTTCACACTGCAGCCAGGGGCAGCACACGTCCAGCCTGTACCAGCAGGTAGGGGGCGCTATACATTCTGTGGTTTTAAATAAGTCATTATTTGTATTTTATTTGTTTGGGCTTTTCAACCTTTTCCAACCATTTTCACTGTGTGATACTAATTGTGACATGTGTTATGATTATATTGTTGCTGAGTATTTAACTGTAAACAGTATACAATTAATTACTTACTGGCTCATCCTTATTAGTTCATTTTGAACAAATTAAGATTTTTATTTATGAGTCACAGTTCTCGGCGAAAAGTCTTTTCTCACATATCTTTATTTTACTTTTTTTATCTTAATATTGTTCACCGATGCGCTTGAACTTTGTTATGCAAGGGTTTGAAAGTATCTTGGTGGTTCACTAAATGGGTCTTGGAATGGTGTCTGGAAGAGAGAGAGCCTACTAGCGGTTGGAAAATGTGATGTGTCTCGAAGAACTGGCCATTTCATTGGACCTCCTTAAAGTAGTGATATCATGCCAGCAGGTGTGAGTGTGGTAAACCACTACAGCCTTTCCCCGTGTTTTAGTGACATCACAAAGGGGCATGTCCACCTAGATGTACACTGGATAGATCAGTCTACAAGCCCACCTACTGGACTACAGCAAATGTTGCCTCTCTAACCATCATACATCTAGGGGGACACTATACTATACTACTGATTATACCCAACTAGTTTTTAAAATCCCAACGTCTGTTTTTCGCAGGGTGGACAACGTTCATCTACACACTGTCAGGTTCCCTTCATGTTGGTAAGTGTTGTCCCCTGGATGTGTGGCTCATGATGTTAATGTGATGTAGCAAACTACTATGTACACCATTATTTAAAAAGGATTATTTCACGTGGAGCGGAAACCTGTTTGTTTCAAGACTATATATTAATAAACTAAATTGCAGTTTAAATCCAAATTAAATGCTTCCTCGTCTATCCTTGAAAGCAGTGAGTGGAAAGAGAGATGTTTTGAAAGCAACAAACTCATTTAAATGCCGCTCCTTTGGTATATAGCCTCCTCCCGGCCTTCCTCATTAGGTTATATTATGATCTGATTAGACAGAAACTCTGCTCTGTGTGGTTCCACAAACCGGCCCTAATCACTCTCAGATGTCTGCCAATACCAAAGTATTTAACTAGCCTGTAAGCAATGTAATATTAGAGTCGTGACTTGAATCAGGTCAGCTCTCCAAACCCAGTGGATTGAGACCCTCCCACCACACCTAGTTTGGTGTAGATGGGCGCCGGTTCTCTGGCCGCAATGAGACGGATCTGTGTTTCTTTTGCGTCGTTCACAACGAGAGTGACGATTCTAGATTTGCGACTTCAGGGTCAACCAGTGTCCATTTTGTATGATGGACTCAAGTCACTGTCGGGTCTGTGATACAAAATGGACCCCTTGTTAATTAACAGAAAACAGTTAATCTTTTGGACTTTATTGGTCCCAGATGGGAAATGAGGGTGTTACAGAACTGTTGACGCAAGAATAAATGTAAATCTCATAGACAAGTAGACATTATAGCCAATCTATACATTAAATCCACTCAAATGTGACGACCACAACGCCTCATTAAGATGAACTCATCCTGTGGTCGTTCCTCCCCTTCCCTAATCGCTCACCTCCCAGGTCCAGAAGAGCTCCAGCAGCTGGTGGAGCCACATCACACCGTGCTCTTTGCTGAGGGAGACGGCGTCAAAGCAGAAAACAAGGTCATACATGTACTCCTGAATGGTTTCTTCCTAGCACTCAAGGTTCAGGACACTCATCCTGAAGTGTCCTCTAGGTCAGGGGTCCCCAACCTTTTCAGCATCAAGGACCGGTATTATTCTCCGAAAAGTTTCACGGACCGGGGGGGGGGGGGGGGGTTATGTTGCGCAGAGGTTGCCAAAAATGCAAACATGTTATATGCAATCTAACAAACTGCATATAGACTTATGGAGTAAAAGAGTGACAGTATTGCGAATTGAATAAAAAAAATAAAAATAAATAAATAATAATGATAATAATAATCTTTCTCTGCGGACCGGTACCAAATGACCCACGGACCGGTACCGGTCCGCGGACCGGGGGTTGGGGACCGCTGCTCTAGGTGACCCTCAACATCCAACACTTGTTTGCATTACACAGGGTCCGGCAGCTGCTCGGTTCGTGCTTATCGCCGGGGAGCCGATAGGAGAGCCTGTGGTTCAACACGGTACGACCCTGGGTTCAGCACTTCAATGTGCTTTTTGACCCGAATTCTGATCCGGAGTCAGGTCAAAAAGCAGTTCAAAAAACGTAGACAATACAGTTGTCTACATTGTGTACAGTTTCCATTTTAACTACAAAAATATGTTGCATCTCCATCCATAACCGTTTGAGAATAACCAAAGCGTTCATCAAGCTGGGCTGACCCTCCCTGCCCCTCCTTCAGGTCCGTTCGTCATGACCACAGAAGAAGAGATCTCTCAGGCCATCAGGGATTACCAGAGCGGAACCAACGGCTTCGAGAGGGCCGTTACCTGGAGGTCCAAGATCAGAGATCGACTGTAGTGACGTGCCTGGGATGTACCACGATAACGTGGCTGATGCTTCTTACGTTTACATTTATTTGCAGTGGGCATTTGCAATGTGTGTTCAACACAATGGATTGGCTTTTTTTTTAAGTTGGGGTTTCAGTTGATCTTGTTTTCAATGTCATGTTGAACTTTATTTTAATCACTGTTTGTGCAATTTTTCCCACTTACTTTTTACCTGCATTGTTATTCAGTCGTTGTGTAAGGTCTGAGGTCCGTGAAGGAGCAGGGTTTGGCGCTGGCTCCACTGAAATCTTTCTCAGCCCAAGTGCTCATGCTCATGATAGTGGACATTGAAGTGGTGTAATTCAGAAAGCACTTTGATATATAATGTGATAAATGGAGCTACTGCAACTGTTTGCACAACCGCTAATAGAAAGCAGACAATACTGACCTTGTTGTTGCGATTCCTATGGTTACTCTGCTCTCTGTCATTTGTGAACAAGGGCAGGCAGCACTCAGCTACCCAGGTTTGATTATAGCTTTAGAATTGTAAAGGATTTTTGGATGGATTAAATAATCCCAGGGAGGAAATGTTTTGTCAAATACTTCACAATGTCATTAAAGGGATCATTTTTCCCATACTGGATGAATCGTTTTTTTAGCCATCACGATCCTGTTTCTCTGTGTCCCTCAAAAAGGGACACAATTACTGAACTGTAATTTTCCAACTCAGTCTCGTCACTTTGTCGTGACTTAGCGGTCTCTCCAGGAACAAGCCGTTAGCATTGCTATCCCATGTCCGCAGGGCAAGGTCGTGGATGTTTCCCCCGCACCTCACCCCGTCTACTCCCACCCTCGGCCGTCCCAGGGTGGCTGGTATCTGGACAGGTCCAAGGACGCGGCTGTTGGCCAGGCAGAAATGGTGGTTCACACTGCATTCCCGTAACCCTGATGTCTGGATCAGATTTAGAACACATGTTGCAGCTTCTAAGACTCTGTCTGTGTGTGTGCGTCAGTGTCTGCGTGAGAATGTGTGTGCGTAAGAATGTCTGTGTGTGGTTGTGTTTGTGGTTTGGTCAGGGAAGGGACTGGGAGACCAAGACGGACCGAACGAAGGACAGATTCAGTGACAAGAGGGAAAGACTGACAAGAGAAGGAGGAAAGACTGGGAGACTTGAGGGACAGACTCGGGGACAAGAGGGACAGACTGACAAGAGATAAAGGAAAGACTGGAAGACTTGAAGGACAGACTCAGTCTGTCCCGCTTGTCCCTGAGTCTGTCCCTGAAGTCTCCCAGTTTTTCCTTCTTCTCTTGTCAGTTTGTCCCTCAAGTCTTCCAGCCTTTTCCTTCTTCCCTTGTCGGTTTGTCCTTCTTGTCCATCAGTCTGTCCCTCTTGTCCATGAGTCTGTCCTTCAAGTCTTCCAGTCTTTCCTTAATCGCTTGTCAGTCCGTCCCTCTTGTCCCTGAATCTGTCCTGTAGTCGGTCCGCCTTGTTCTCCTTTCCCTGACCAAACCACAAACACAACCACACACAGACATTCTTACTTGAGGGACGGATTTGAAGGTTTGCGGGGAAAGACTCATGAACAAGAGGGACTGATTGATTGATTTTATTTGACCATTATTGACACAAAAATATGAAACAACAACCTGTGCTATACATTATATGAATAAAGATAGTCAAGGGTGACACAATAAAGCCCTAAGGCTTATTTCCATTGTGGTCCTTATAGGGCAGGAGACAGGGGCAGGTAGCAGCATATCAAACATACATCAATCATGTATCATTACGGACGCACTGATGGACAAGAGGGACAGCCTGACAGACAAGAGACAGTCACGCTGTCAAGAGGGACGGACGGGCAGACGGGGTAAAGGCAGCGGAACACAAACAAGGGGAATAAACGAGAGGCGTGTTCCGGCAGACAGAGGGGAGCGTGAGAGCCAGACAGGCTCACGCTAAACGCAATTCAAAAGAGCTTTATTGACATGGAAAACAAACATGTTCATTGCCACAGCAGTTTAAAACTTAAACCGTGCCGTCCCCCTGTAACTGGCTTCCTGTCTCTCTCTCTCTCTCTCTCTCTCTCTCTCTCTCTCTCTCCCCCTCTCTCTCTCTCTCTCTCTCTCACTCTCTCTCTTTGTGTTCTCTCCTTTTCTCATCCCCTCTTTCTCCTCAATCCCTCTCTGTGAGAGTGGGTTAAGTGCAGCAGTCCTGCTCCGACGGCCGTGCCCCGGTGGGCTCCACCAGAGAGGTGTGTCCCGGCAGAAGCCGCACTCCCCCGATGCGGAGGGAGGGAGGGAGGAACCGTGAGGCCGGCCTGGAGGAAGGAGGAGGAGGTGGAGTTGATTTCCGTGGGAAGAGTGTGGGGAAAGAAGAGGGGGGCCGCATCGATAAATACAAGGGGTCTGAGAGAGGGAGCGCAGGGGAGTGACTACAGAGGACCAGACCCTGAATCCAACCAGCACACACCGGACGGCACCGCAGCGTGCGGCAGACACTAAACTCTGTGTCCAGAGGAGGATCTAAGGGGCTCACTGTGTGTGTTGTAAAGGGAACCCCAGCCTCCGCTGTCTGCTCAGCCTCCTGGGACGGGGGGCCGTTTAACGGGGGAATCAAAGAGCTGCATCAAAGCCAGGACGCTTTTAAAGGCTGTTTTAAGCACTCTTTTTTGGCTCAAGGCACCGGCTCACGTCTGAGTGTGTGTTTTGTGGGGGTGTGAGTCCGTATGCCTGTGTGTGCGTGTGTGTGTGTGTAATTTCAAAACACCAGTAACCAGTGAGTGTGTGTGTGCATCTGTGTGTGTGTGTGTGTGTCCAAGTCTGCTGACAGCCAGCGTTTTTCTCCCAGTAAGCCCACAACGGACCAAACCGGGACTATTTTACACCTGGGCTTCGGAGGGGAGAGCCGAAGGAAGTACCCGGTCCGGGGGGGGGGGGGGGGGGGGGAGGAAGAGCGCAGTGAGGATGAGGACAGGTCCATGCGTGTGCACGGTGTCCATCGTCGTGGCGCTGGTGATGAAGACGAGCTGGATCACGGCTGGCCGGACCCCGCAGAGAAGAGACAGCGGGGTGAGTGAGGATGACGAAGATTAGGTGTGGAATCAAAACCAGACTCACGCGCCTCTCTCTCTCTCTCCTCGGGTGGAGAGAGAGAGAGAGAGGCGTGGCAGGATGGAAGATCAGAGGAGCCGGCGGGCGACCCCGGCTAATTACGACACCAGAGAGTGCTGCTTCTTACGCTCCTGGTCTGCAGCAGGAACTCTTGTTTCCGCCAAAACCATTGGCGTCACTGGTCCCAGTGGGCCCGGCAGAGATCTCGGATCAATGGCGTGAAAGGGCCAACTCTTCTGGGATGTGTTTCACGCGTAGGGAGCGGTACTCTCTGAAGTTAGAACATATCCCAGCGTGACTGTTTCCCTTTCCGCCCACAGTTTGATGGGATTCCAAAGAAAGTATTATCTTTTTTTTTTTTTTTGAGTGTGTGAATGAATAAGAAGGGTGTGTTTGTCGCATGCGATGAATGAAAAATTCTAATTCAATGATAGTATTTTTCTGTCCTTGGTGCTTCTTTCCCTCTGTAATCTTTCTCCTGGACCTAAAACAATTGTTAGAGGAACGACACACACACACACACACACACACACACACACACACACACACACACACACACACACACACACACACACACACACACACACACACACACACACACACACACATACAGACACACACACACACATACAGACACACACACACACATACACACACACCACACAGCCTGTCGTGTCTGGCTAGGCCGGGGCGACAGGTAATTATGTGTTTGAATGTAAGTCGGGCTTTGAAGAGCAGACTGCGAAGCGCTGCTGATTTTCTCTTAGTTTTACACTTAAAATCTAAATCAAATACTGCCAATTACTTCACTGAATACTTTTAGTGATAACTTCATTATGAACGAAACCTTTGTTGAAAATTGACCTGCCAGTCTGTATTTCTTCGTTTATGTCTATCAGTCTACCCGTCTGTCTGTCCGTACGTACATTCATCACCCTGTGTGTCCATTTGTCCATATATTTCTGCCTGGGTTTCTGCCAGCATATGTGTTAGTGTTGTAGATCTTTCTATCAGTCAGTCAATCTGTCCAACACATTTTGCTCTGTCCACTCTCTCCCCTCCCCTCCTCCCATCCCCTCTCTCTCTCTCTCTCTCTCTCTCTCTCTCTCTCTCTCTCTCTCTCTCTCTCTATCTCTCCTCTCTCTCTCTCTCTCTCTCTCTCTCTCTCTCTCTCTCTCTCTCTCGCCCTCTCTAATACTCTCTCCTCTCTCTCTCTCTCTCTCTCTCTCTCCTCTCTCTCTCTCTCTCTCTCTCTCTCTCTCTCTCTCTCTCTCTCTCTCTCTCTCTCTCTCTCTCTCTCTCTCTCTCTCTCTCTCTCCTCTCTCATACTCTCTCTCTCTCTCTCTCTCTCTCTCTCTCCCTCCTCTCTCTCTCTCTCTCCTCTCTCCCTCTCTCTCTCTCTCTCTCTCTCTCTCTCTCTTCTCTCTCTCTCTCTCTCTCTCTCTCTCTCTCTCTCTCTCTCTCTCCTCTCTCTCCCTCTCCCTCTCTCTCCTCTCTCTCTCTCTCTCTCTCTCTCTCCTCTCTCCCTCTCTCTCTCTCCTCTCTCTCTCTCTCTCTCTCTCTCTCTCTCCCCTCTCTCTCTCTCTCTCTCTCTCTCTCTCTCTCTCTCTCTCTCTCTCTCTCTCCCCTCTCTCTCTCTCCTCTCTCCCTCTCTCTCTCTCTCTCTCTCTCTCTCTCTCTCTCTCTCTCCCCCTCTCTCTCTCTCTCTCTCTCTCTCTCTCTCTCTCCCTCTCTCTCTCTCTCTCTCTCTCTCTCTCTCTCTCTCTCTCTCTCTCTCTCTCCCCTCCCCTCCCATCCCCTCTCCCTCTCTCTCTCTCTCTCTCTCCTCTCTCTCTCCCTCTCTCTCTCTCTCTCCCTCTCCCTCTCTCTCCTCTCTCTCTCTCTCTCTCTCTCTCTCTCTCTCTCTCTCCCTC
>NC_079425.1:4529474-4549474 GCF_026213295.1 Gadus chalcogrammus
AATGGATGCCTCACTGAGTTCCTTGAAATTAGAGGTGCAGAAATAGCCTGGAATATCATCAAGTATTGTCACTTTAAAATCATCTCAGAGGAAAGCTGGACTATTCAACATTATGTTGGACTAACTGAAATTGAAATGACAGTAAGAGGCAGAATCATCTTGTTATTGATGTCATAATATTCTCACACCAATAATAAAATGTATGGATTCAAAAAGACCACTTCTAAAAGACAAAAAAACGATTTTGTTTAAGTGTTTCTTGCAGTAGTTGATGGAGGATTAGGCCCATCAGTTGTACAAGTTCACATTCATGAGGTCATGTTGGAGGAGACAGAGTTATTTTGATAGTTATGTATGCGCCAGACTGAGAATATAGTTCCTTAAGACAACATGAATCTGAGTGGCCGATTGACCTGCTTGCCGGAGGTCCTTATGTCGTCTTCCATTTTTGTGCAATCGGGGTCAGATGTGAGGTGCTGGAAATGAATCCAGGCGCAGTTTGTTAAAAAGCCATTAGTTTGTAAATAGGACAGAGTGCAGAGTAGCTTTGGAATGAAAAAGACGAGGTTAGGTACTTCTTTATTAGTACTTCTTTATTAGTGGTAGTGCATGGTTAATTCAGAGGTAGTAGGCTACATCTCAGCAAATCTCCTATCTCATCTAATAAATTACATGTAGTAGATTCATATCAATACGTCTTGGGGTCATCCGGCATATGACAAAAAATCAGTCCAAAAACTTTCTTCCAGATGCATCTCTTCTTTAATGGCATACCTGATATAATATGATATAAAAAAGGAGAGTACTTTTAACAAAATGAATAATTGTTGTATATGTCAGTACTCCCTATTTTGACCTCAAGATAGTCAATATTTTCACTGAGAAAGGCTTGGACATAGTTTTGAGTCATCAAAATTTGTGATTGATACTGTTTCATTAAAATTAACTTTGAACACATTTATAACATCATCACAAAGGGTTCAGATGTGTAGTTCCCGGTATCCTATTATTGTGGCGATATGCCTCTGCAGCCAATAGCAATAAAAACATGAATCAAAAACAGATTCTGACTGGGATTTTACCTTGCCTTTAAAAATCGGTGAAATCCATGCAATGAATTACCAATCAGAAAACATGACTGAAATAGCAGCAGTGGAAATACAGAGAAACGCCATTCGGCCGCATTAGCCTCAGAGCCTGTTACCGCTGCCAAACATGGGCCCTTATCGGCATGGCAACCGGCTCTCCTTATTAAACTGTTGACAATATCTCCTAGTCGAGAGAACAGGCAGAATCCTCTCCTTCCCAACCAAACTGAGGAAATAATTCGGTTTTCTCGCAAGGCTTCCACGTCAAATTTCGCGGCGTCTCACCGTTAAAATGTTATCCCCCTGACCTGTTTTCGAGAGCGCCAAGTAAAATCCTTCCTGCGGTCGTTTTTTTGCAATACATAGTTATGTTTTTTGTATCATGCCATAATAATATGACTATACAACAGATTAATTAGTACTTAAACCTGTGCAAAAGTGTGCAATGTCAGAGTTTTGATGTTTAGAGGTAATAAAGGTTTAAGTGTCAGTAGTCGCTGTCGGGACGATTGAAACACTTGTTTCAAACGCAACAGGAGTCATGTTATCTGGTTGACGTGGTAGTTTTTGTTTAAAATAAATAAAAGGATGTTCAACTGTGTATCCATAAACATGACTTAGGACAGGGAAATAAGTACATTTAGTGCAAATTCAGTCGTCCAAAAGAAGAAAGGTGAGTTTTAATCGAAATGTGCATCTTGACAATTACGCACGGGCCAAAAATACATTTTAACTAGAGCTGTCAGTTAAACGCGTTGTTAACGGCGTTAACGCAAACCAATATTAACGGCGTTAAAAATGTTATCGCGCGATTAACGCAATTATTTTTTCTTTGCCTCAAAAAAAAGAAGCAGTAGACTGACTGCTATGTTCAAATGACATTTGTTCAAAGCAGTCGTTTAATTGCACTATAGGCTCTTTTTTTGTATCGTCCTGTTTTGATCAGTATATGCCAATGTTGTTATCAATAAAAAATCATTTGCACAAGGCAAGCCGATGCACTTCACCATGTTGATAAGAGAATTAAAATGCGAAGAATTATGGGACAAAAAAATCAAGGGATATTTAGCATAGAAAAAGAATTTGCGATTAATCGCAAATTCTTGACAACATACCGGACAACATAGTACACTACTATGTTGTCCGGTATGTTGCATAAAAACAAGAGTAAGGTCAATAGTTTATTTTTAAAATATGCTGTTTCAATCGTCCCGCATGTGTGTTTCAAACGTCCCGACTAGGCAGGGCGTTTGAAACAGATGTCAACTCACGTTGGTTGGTGGTTTAAAAACATAAAGAAGGATAATTGACTCACGGACAATAGTCCTGTAGTGCTATTGACTAGTATGACTGATCAGACGTCGATCCCCGTACATCGTCGATGTCTTGTCACCTTAAAATACATATCTGTGTTAATACAGCGGACAATAGTCCTGTAGTGCTATTGACTAGTATGACTGATCAGACTTTGCCGCCTCTCCCTACCCCTATTTGAGAACCACTGCTCTAAAACATTCCAGTGTCTCACAGGGCTCTCAGAGCGACGTGTTAAGTAGACGCCTGACATCTCACAGGACACCGCGCTGGCGAGCCATCTCCAACGATAATTAAACAAAGTGTTCGCCGTGATTAAAAGCCCGCTCATCATCAGCCTCCCTGGCTGTGAGTGTGACTTCTCCCTCCATCCAACACCAAATAAGGAGACGGCGATTAGAACGAAACACTGATGTAATGAGAAGGACCTGTTGCATGTAAACTGTGACGTACAACTGAAACTTGAGGAGCAGAACAACAGGTGACGTTGACTTGTTGTGAGCAGTATAACCTAATCTTCCAGAAAACACAAATAAAGAAATTATTTTTTTATAATGGGTGATGGATATCACTCTCATCAAATCAGGCCTGTTCCTTTTTAAATGCAGCTCTATATGGATGGAGGAAAAGCATTTGATCGGAACATAATAACAATCGTTCCACACCACTCCTTTATTTGTTCACATGAAGTATATTCAACACCATTATCACAGGTGAACCAGGTGAGCATTTAGCGATTGACATACAGCCATTGACAACAATGGCAGCAAAGTTATGATATAAGGCCTGTAGGATGTTCTACAGTATAAACACATTCCTGAAACTTCTCCTCAAGTCCACAACACGTAAGGCAATGAAGATACCTACAATATGCATACAGTTTTGGTTCAGTTTAGCAGTTACTTCTAAAAAACAGATTATAAATTACATCAAATTGTTAGCATCATATATTAGAACAGTGTTCATTTGTTCTATGTACGGACAGAAATTTATCTCAACAATTACAAACCAAGAACACCAACGCACACACCTGATATACATCTACATAATATAACTGATAGTGAATGTACACTGGTACAATGCTATGGAAGGCCGCTGGGAATGTGAAAAATAACATGTTAGAAGTGTTAACACGTGTCACAGGTTAACACAGCAAGAATTGACAGGCATTTTCTGGTTGTGGCCAATGAGGGACCTTGAAAGGGATTGTTTGTTCTAAACACGGTAATATATCATATGATCCTCGAGTGTTCGAGTTTCAAATGAAACAGGGGGTTCACCTACACTTTAACAAACTAAGCGTTGTATAAATTCAATGAATGAATATGATAAGAATAAAATGACCATTGCTTCATTTAACACATTTAAATTGAATCGAATAGAATTTTGTTTTGGCAGACATAAACTAGATATGAGGTATGGCGGCTTCTTTAACCAGTTGATACTGGGTTTAAAGGTGACGTTGTGGGTCATTATAACAAATAACCTATTCTGTAGTTGAGGCTTCACATTTACTGATATCAAGCACATCTATACGAATGTATCACACACAGGCGGGTGGCACAAACTCTGCAAACTTTACGCACTATTACACTATACACACTTTTCAAGAAAACAAACACACACACACATCAACATAAGCGACCTAGCGAAGGCGCTACATAAATTCTAGTTATAATTATTATAATAACCCCCCACGGTCCTCAGAAGTGTCCTTCCTGGTAAACGGGGGGTCCGTGGTGGCTGGCCAGGGACTGCTGTCGTGTGCTGCGGACCGAGGTCACGTGAACAGACTTCTGCAGGGAGAGTGAGGCGGCCCTCCGGGCCACCGGGGGGCAGCAGAAGCCCCGGAGCTGCTGGTTGAAGTCCTGCTGGAAGCCCTTGCTCAGCAGGTAGAGGGCCAAGGGGTTCAGGCAGGAGTTGGTGAAGGCCAACAGACGGGCCCCAACGCTGAACAGGAAGTGGACCATCGAGGTGTCCGGCTTGGAGGGGGGGAAAGAGATGGAGAGTATGAATGTATGTGTGTGGGGGGGAGGGGGACAGATATATAGATGGAAGAGAGGAGGGAGATGGAGTGAGAGATGGATGAGGGTGTGAAGGTGTGTACGTCAGAGATATAAAGAGATTATGTGTGCGGGAGAAAGAGGAGAGTGAGCAAATATATAGTATTTAACATAATAATACACTGTATATAGATTATGAATCATTTATAGATGTATGTACATGTACCTGTGAATAGTGGTAGGAGCGGTACAGGTAGACCACGTGGCTTGGTAGCCAACACACCGCGAACAGGACCACAAACACCAGCACGGTTCTGGCCAGACGCTTCCTCGACTCAACCTGTGGGGAATAAAAGTATTACACAACGCAAATGCTAGGTTTTTGATCGATTTGCTATAAAATCAAATCCAAACAAATGTTTTATCCACTGACTTGTCGTCTGTTGCCGGTTCCTTCCACCGGTAAATTGGAGGCACTGCGGAAGAGGCTTTGAGCGATGAAGGTGTAGTACACCGATATGACCAGCAGGGGGATCAGGTAGAATATGAGGAAGGACATCGTGGAGTGGATCCTTGGATGCAGCTCCCCGGTGTGCGGATAGGGGGCGCATGTGACAAAGGTCTCGTTGGTGCTGGTGATGTCGAAGGTCTGCAGGTCTGAAAAGACGGCCTCTGGCACGGCCAGGACCAGAGCCAGGAGCCAGATGAGAGCTGCCTGCAGGACGATGCTGCCGGTGGTCCTGGAAGTCTGGATGTCCAGGGGCTTCACGATGGCTCGGTATCTTGACACGTTTCAAGGGATGAAAAGTTCTCTTTAACATAAAAGGCAGTGAAACGCATCTAACCTTAACATAACCATTTATATACAAACCAGCCATTTGTTGTAGACCGTGAAGTTATTTCATTCAATGCCGTCTTGAGTGCAAGCGCTGTTAGCATTGCACTCCCAATGTTACTGCAGGTAAGCATTACCCCAGCAGGAATCGCCAGTAAATTGTACCACACAGTCGTAGCCTGCTTCCAAGTATAGACTTATCCTTTCTCTCTCCCTCTCTTCCTCTCCCTCTCCCTCTCCCTCTCCCTCTCCCTCTCCCTCTCCCTCTCCCTCTCCCTCTCCCTCTCCCTCTCACTCTCTCCTCTCTCTGTCCTCCTCTCTCTCCTCTCTCTCTCTCTCTCACCCTCTCCTCTCTCTCTCTCTCCCCCTCTCTCTCTCTCTCTCTCTCTCTCTCCTCTCTCCTCTCTCTCTCTCTCTCTCTCCCTCTCTCTCTCTCTCTCTCTCTCTCTCTTTCTCTTTCTCTCGCTCTCTCTCTGCTGTTGAACAGCATGGAGGATATCTATCCAACGCCTTTGTTTAAAGCTAATGGGTTAGATCACACAGTGTTTGCGACCACAGACACAGTGTTTTAAGTGCTGGAACGAGGGACACATGATCAGTTCTTTGAAAAACAGCAGTTCTGCTTCAAACTGCAAGGTAAATACATTAGCCAGCCCCAGCAACCGGGAGAGGTATACATTGATGAAGACTATTTTGAGAATGGAGAAAATAGGTGGAGATTCAGTCAGAAGAGGGAATGGTAAGAAAATAACAGCAGTAGAGCAGGCAGGCTGGACAGAAGAGGCCTCAGGGACCAATCTGAACAGACTGACTTTCAAGTGGCTAAGTATTTTTTGGCGGAAGATGGTTTCTGAGGATTACTAGAATAAAAAAAATTTAAAAAAAAGATAATGCAAAGGCGAAAAACTCTCCTGAAGAGAACCCCCTCCTGCTGTAGAGGAGAACTCTGATGGGTCTGACAGTGAATCCATCAATGTGTCGTTGGCTCAAGGGAACAAAGACATTGGATACTCCCTGACCAAAATTAAGAGAGGACAAGAGGCAAAAGGCCTGAGAGTTTAGTGTTAGAGTCCACACAACTTAAAATGAAGAACACAGTTGAGCTTGGGGAAGAGGTGTTCACAGAGCAGGAAGAAAGCTGAGAAAGCTGGTTTTAAAGGTCAAAGCTCAGCTAGATGATGATTTTTAAGGCATACTATTGTTTTCCTTGTTTCTGTCAGGTTTGCCCCCCTCCATCTTATCTGTCTTTTATATGGCCCTTAAACATAATAATAACCTTAAAAGGGCCTCCCTGTATGATGTCCATCAAATGATGTGCATCAAGAGGTTGGATGTACTCTTTCTGCAGGAAACGCACAGCACAACAATCAACAAGATTGACTGGAAGTGGATGGGTGATGGGATTTTATCCCTTTCATCTAATAAAAGTGGTGGGGCGGGTCTTGTTTTCTCTTAGGGTCGCAGTGTAATCAAAGCACTTGGGTACACAATCGAGAAAAATATATTATCCATGGCTAGGCTAGACCGGTTTTATTGTTTTACGCATAATTGTACTACTTTTAAAAGTTTTTGTATAGTACCTGTTGGTTTAACTGAGCATTGTTTAGTGAAGTGTTATTCTTAAATAAAAAATAGGAAAATCCAAAAGCATAGTGGATGGTGGATCTACAATGTTAAAAAGATTCCCCAGGAGATCGAGGCCATATTAAGGCTCTCGCTGCAGTAAAATCAGCTTTGGTTAACCGGCTAGGCACTGCCCCACAGGGGGCGCTAGTGGAGTCACCTTTGTGGAAAGTGTCACAAATGGATGTCATTCCTTTCCAAAGGAAAGGAATGACAAAAGAAAGCGGATCCATACCCTTACAGCTGACTTTTATGGGCATTTGTACAAAAGTGAACACAAACATGACCCTTTACTGGCCATTGGTCATTTTATAGTGGTTTCCCAAAAGCCAAGCTTGACTCCACCTCAACGCAGTACTTTCTGAAGAAGAGGATATGATGCAGTACAGGGAATGCAGAGTGGTAAAGCTCCAGGAATAGATGGTCTGCCTGCTGGTTTTTATAAGATATTCTGGTCAGTAGGTGCAGATGTTCTTTCTGTATTAACGGACAGCCTAGCTGGAGGGCTGCTAGTTAAGAGTTACAGGAGGCTAGTGATAACGCTGATTCTTAAAAAGGGAGGTTTGCTACACATCAAAAACTAGAGCCGGTCTCCCTACTCTGCAAGTAGGTAACATCCAAAATATCCTTTGTAGGTACTACTGTAAGGGCTCTAGTTTTCCTGATTTGAATGACAGTTTCCCTTCTATGAAGCTACTTCCTGATTTTAAAGATTGCCCCATGGCTGTTTGTGAAAACAACAATTTACTGGTAAACTGTCCTACAAACTGTGTGTAAAGATTTTGAACAAAGACAGGCTGAATCCCAGGAGGGCTCACTCAAAGGAGGACGTCAGACCAGAGTGGAGGACGCTCTCCAAACCGCCGTTAACAAAGAGGATTGGTGATCTGCAGTGGAGAGTTCTCACTGTGAAGGTTGTCGTTTACTCTTTTATTTCTTTGTTGGACTCCAATGCGTCATACATATGTCCTTTCTGTTCACAGAGAGAACCGGTATCCGCTTATTTCTAGAGTATGACAGACAAACTACTCTTTTCCTGCCGTTAATTAGGATTTTTATTTGTTTGGAGACGTTTTTCCAAAGGGCAACTTCATTTTTGATTTTAAATACACTAAAATGTTGATCACAAAAGTGCTCTTTTAAAATGCATGATTGGACGAGCAAAGATGGCAATCTATCTAAGCCTAAAAAGGAATGTAGAGAATACCCTGAGTATTGACAAACAGTTGTGGTTTATCCGACTGTTGTAGTCCAGGATGAAGGTAGATTTCAGGTATTATATAGAAATGCAGGACATAAATCGAGTCTTACACATCTGTTGTTAAACTATGCTCTGTTGTGGAAGGAGATCTGATTTGAATAATCACTTGGCTGAAAGAAATGTATATTTGTTATTATTTGTTGTTGTTGTTGTTGTTGTTCTGTATGTTTATCTGGTATTGAAATGTTTTTATGTATCTTTATATAAGTATGCATGCGAATATGTGTATGTTTAAATATTTGGTATATTTTTGTACATATATTTTGATTTGAGCATGTAAAGGAACGTTTACATATGCGGTATGTTATTGTAGATAAGGAAATCTGTAAAGAATAAAAAAAACTCTTTCTCGCTCAGTAGAGCATAGTGCTACATAAATGCAAATGAAATGGAGCTAAAATCACAGTTTAACAAAGTGTTGCAATGTTTGAAGAAAGGAAACCATTAAAGTAAACGCAAAGGAAAGTAATAATAAGCAACCCCTTCAGCAAATGCCAGAGTGAACTCACAAAGAGATGATTGCTATGATTACACGCAGCGACCAAATTCCGTTTAATCTGGATGTTAGTGAATGGCTCTTCTACAATCAGGGACACAAGCTAAAAGCAGCCCACCTCTCATTTTCAATACTTGAAAAACCAACAGCCCATATTTTCATGTTTCCTCCACAAATAGTGTCCTATCTTGACGATCAGTCACATCTCCTAGCTTATTTTTTGCTCTCTCTCTCTCCCATTGCATTGAACCACAAATTCAGTACCGGATTACTGACATTAACCCAGAGCAGCCATCTGTTTTATTGAAATGGTAGACATCTATTAGAAAGAAAGTGGAATAGTTGAACTGTTTACTGTGTTTGAGGGTCTGACTCCGAAACTCAATTTCTGCGTTCTCCTTGTAAGCATCCTTTAGCAACAACGCCTACCTTCTCCGTAATGACATTTATCTAAAATAACATTTGCTATCTGTCACTTTTGGATACAAACGTTTGCTAACTGACTGATTACCAATAGTAGTTCAGTGTGAAGGTTTTACCAAACACCCTTGCACCTTATCCTGTAGTCATTTTAGAGGAAGTTCCACTCGGCTTCCAGGTTCCACTCAACATCAGGGTTGTTACAAGATGCCCTAAACCACTTACCTCCTTGAGGCCACAGATAGGACTGGTGCCAACAACTAAACAGAGGGAGCCATCTTTGAATAGATTTCACGGATGAACAAGAGGGAGCAGAACCATTGAACCTAGCATGGCTTCAGTGCACATCAGTATGCATGTAGTCACATCAATCTGTAAATACAGTATGCCTATTCAACTGAAAAATTGTTAGGAATCGGAGGTCACTCTGTCAGACCACTGATAAGTTACGGCAGAATATGTGATGGTTAGTGGTATGCACTTAGCTCGCTAAGTACTCGATATATCCGTCATGGTGGCGTAAACATTGAGGGCATGTGTAGCGTCCCGGCCACACAAACAACTGTCCGTGGCGAACCAGAGGTAGTAGCACTGAAGACAGCTTGGTAAAGATCAACTGGCCACTGCTAGCAGAAAATGGCATACTGTGTTCATATGATACTATAGTGGTGTAAATGCATTAGCTTGTACTGTTCGATCAGAAGTGAAATATGACATCTATAGTGACACACCTGACACAAATGTAAATATAGGTATCTATATATTTATATATATGTATGTATATATAAATATTAAATATTTCTGTGATAATGGGTAAGCCAGTATTGATTCATTCATATTATAATTCTTAGTGTTGATGATGATGATGATTATATTGATGTGCTGGTGTTGTGACTCTTCCCAGTGATCTTCAATAATAAAATTATCCTACTATAGGATTACATTTTGGTATTTCATATATTTAAACAGTTAAATTTGAATTGTGGCATTGGAAAAACACATTTTGTAGGAAACGTGGAAAGGTCCAACTTTTGGAAGAATGCAAAATACGTACAAATATGGTATGCACATTAGATGAATTTTAACTTGTGAGCTATTTACATCACATAGTTAATACAATCTATTGTCATAAAATTGCTTAGTGATTTCTTAACTCCTTCTTTCTTCTGACTTCCAAGGGTTACCAGACACCTACCTATCAGCAGACAGAGCCGTGAGCGTGAACACGGACACCCCGACCGAAGTTAGTTGGATGAACGGGATGACTTTACAGCCGGTTCTCCCGAACAGCCATTCCTCTGATATATAACGGCTCGCGTCCACCGGCGCGCACGTCACGAGCAGCAAAACATCTCCGAGCGCGAGGCTGGACATGAAGAGGTTCGGGACGTTCCGGATGGATTTGGTGGAGCAAAACGTCCTGATGAGTGTGATGTTACCAATTAGTCCCAGAATAATGAAAATGCCGTAGATCACAGCCAGGGCGACGCCAGTTTGCCACATGGTGTCTAGATGGCTGCGGCGCGCTGCGTTCGTCCTCGACTGTCCGCGCGGCTGGAGACGTTTGCGCGCAAATTACGTCTCTTGAAGTGATGTCTCCAGTCCTTTCACGTCACCCATGAGGGTGAGCGCTTTTATTTCTCATTTCCATTGTGAATCGCTCTGATTATTTGCAAAACATTTATTGATTTATAAATAATGATTGGTTTTTCAAAAAATATAGGGTTAATAGTTGTAACCGTGATTGCCTGACCTCGTTATGAGTGTCGTTGGGGCTTTATGTGGCAGCCATCCACGCGCCTTCACCGCTTTTTTGAAAGAGCGGGAAGGCCATTATTAGGTTTTTATGAATAGGAGAGACGCAATCATGCAGTTGAGGCCATTTCAGCCCCGCCAATCAATTCCTTTTGGTATTGTCAATGTCAATTTGTTTTCAGAATCGTTGTGAGGAGTAAGAAACACTAAACTGTATGTTTCCACACTGTTGATTATCCAGAAAGCGATGGTGGACAACCACAGGTCCTTGGACTCCATCAAGGGCTGCTGAAAGGCTAAGTGTGTCTGGGGGCCGAGCAGCACCAGGGGGGGGCAGAGCACGCTGCAGTGTGTTTATCTGGATGAAGAGAGGACACACACACTGAGCCATAATCCTCTATTGAGACCAGCCTCTTCCCCTCATTGAATAGAGATATGAGTGTGTGTGTGTGTGTGTGTGTGTGTGTGCGTGTGCGTGTGCGTGTGCGTGTGTGTGTGTGTGTCTGTGTGTGTGTGTCTGTGTGTGTGTGTGTGTGTGTGTGTGTGTGTGTGTGTGTGTGTGTGTGTGTGTATGTGTGTGTGTGTGGGTGGGTGGGTGGGTGGGTGGGTGGGTGGGTGTGTGTGTGTGTGGGTGTGTGTGTGTGTGTGTGTGTGTGTGTGTGTGTGTGTGTGTGTGTGTGTGTGTGTGTGTGTGTGTGTGTGTGTGCGTGCGTGCGTGTGGAATTGTACCTGATGTTCAGTGCATTGAAGGAGAACGGTGGAGTGTTCCTCAGCCTAAACACTCTGACATAACACCAGGCACACGGGAGGGGGGGGGGCAGACCCTCTGTTGCATAGAAGCCGTTTAGACCACTGGGTCTTTGGGCAAATAACCAAAGGATGCTGCTTTGTAAGAAACCAAATCAACCGAGGAGGACACAATACAATGAAGGAGCAACAGGTCTTTCAGCAATCATTTTGTGATTGCGCAATTTTTGAATGGGCCGCATTGAAGATGGAACCTCGTTCCAAACCATGAGGTTTAACTCAAAAATGATTTCAATTGGACTTGTGCGAGCACGAAGTAGCCCTGTTTGTCATCTGGAGTGTTGCCATAAGTGCTTTGTCAATATGGCAACATACGGCATAAAGATCAAGTGTTAGTCACCCAGAAGGAAATGCCATCCAAATACCAAGCAGGAACTAAGGAGAGAGCTGTAAATGGGAGCAGAACTGTCTTCATGTTAGTGTCAACGCAGTCATTCTCTCCACACACTAATGATCCACCCGGGAGGTGGGGAAATAGATTCAGGTGCACTTTCACAAGTTGCTGATAGTTGTTGATAGGTCAACGAAGAATCCACTTAAAAAATAAATGCTTATATGACTCATGTATGAATACCGTACATTAGTTTCGGTGTAATCTCCATATTTTTCCTGGAACATTTTAGGCGACTGAAGAGAGTGAAACTGAAGTAGAATTAAACCTTCAAAATAAAAGAGAACTGTGCGAGAACTTTACTCTCATGAGAAGAATGCATTTTTTAAATCTATTGGTTGCCTGTAGCTTCAGACTAAGCTAAAGTAATCCATTTAGTGAGATAGATATTCATAACAAGAACAAGAACAGCAACCTAAGGCTAATAAAGGAAAACTGGTTGAAATATCGTGGATGCTTCCCCCATTACCATTTCCGTTCAACCTTTTGGGTCTAAGAGACTCTAAGGGACTAATGTTGACAATCCTTGAGCCAGAATGCTGCAGCTGTTGGAGCGAGGAGCCGCTGAATGGTAAATGGACTGCATTTATTTTTCGCCTTTCTAACAAGTGGCCACTCAAAGCGCTTCATGGCATGCATACTTTCACACACCGACGGAGACGTCCACTACAACAGCCAGCCAGTAAGGGTGAGGTGTTTTGCTCAAGGACAACTCAACGTTCAGCTTGGGGGAGCCGGGGATTGAACTAGCAAACTTCCGGTGGCCCGCCACCCCGCTCTACCTCCTGAGCCATGTACCGCTGAAGAGAGGAGAGTTTTTTCACTACCGAAGGTGTTTAGTGTTTCTAAAAGATTCGGGTGAAGGAGTGTGGAGATTTGAATGACGATAGAGAAATATCCTGCAAGAATACAACAACAAGGTTCCAAAGTGAGACTTCTCCTTGAGCAACACAAAAGGTAAAGAAACTAATTTTATTCATCCGTAGCGATCCTTTCCATATTGATATAACATAATCTGAGCCTGTCAGTGCCAACATATTGGCAACAAATTAGTCAGTCTCTTATGGTGATCAGAAAATAGGGTTCAGGTTCAAAAAGTTTTCCTTTGATAGATATTTTGGAGATTTGTGCCTCGATATCCCCCAAACTAAAAACAAATATTAAGTCACAGCTGAGGTCCCCATCAACAAGTTCTCACGTGGACGTCGTTTAAAATAAAAACGAATAATAATTTTAAACTAAATGTTGCGTTGTTGACAAATTTCCCTCTTTCCATAATGCCATCTTGAATAATAGGCTCTTACATAATAAACCAATTATTTTTGTATTTCAAAGGCTCAAATCATAATTGGCTTCAAGGACCTCCGGTACTGGTGTCATGGTAGAATGTTGTAGGGGGGATGTGTTCAAATGTCCAACCTACGGTTTTCATCTTGTCACATAAATGTATTGCAGATTAGCAATAAAAGGTATTCAAAAAAAAAAAATGGTATTACTAATATTGTACAGTTATTCAATAAGGCTAAAGTTAATGATTTTGGGAAGGGTTAGGAATAGGGATCACAGTCATTAATATTCATGATGGCAATCAACTACAATAATATATTTTTTATCACACTAGCTACCTAAGCTTGATCTGAACCTATAGAGGGATTATCACTCTACGTCATTCTACGTCACTCCCCGGTCTACACGCATGTCATTGGCAGAAAGATACAAGAAGAGCGACAAGAGCCGCAATCAACGCTTTTAATAAGACTGATAAAAAAGACTGATAAACAATTAAAATACTTTAATAATTAAGCTTTTTCTTACTCGTATCGCATGCTTTCTAAATGTATACTCTGCTTGAGTTCATCTCTCTCAAAAAGTAGTCCCCATTAATTACGATCGATAAAACATGTTTTTGAAACCTCGAAGGGCAGTATCCCGCTTATACCATGGTCACTTGCCAAGGAAAAGAAATTAAGATCATTCATTTATATTTTCATGCGTTTTACAATCCAAATATAAAGTTTTTCATAAATAGTACGGACCGCAGCTACGACTTGGCAACGGGAGGTATTCTAGTCCGCTGAGCTATGAGCCAGAGCGCTAACATTATGGATTGTACATATTATTTATAATTCGAAATTCATCCCAGCCTTTATACCACAGATACTCTAGGGTCTATAGTATAACCGCGTTGTCTGATTACAGTTTAATTCATTTTTCACAATTGACCAGCTCTCGTTTTGAAGAATAATCACCTCGCCATTTGTTTCAATGGAAATCGCGACGGTCTATAGTATACTTTCAACATAAAATGTACATATTTATAATTCGAAATTCGTGCCAGCCTTTATACCACAGATACTATAGGGTCTGTAGCATATAACCGCATTCTCTGATTACAGTTTAATTTAACAGTAAACTGACAAAATCGCTAATTAACACGCAACTGCAAACTAACCACACAGAGATAACCATGGCAACCGGTGAAACAAATTTTATTTTTGCCATCTTTCTGCGTGCGCATCCGCCGTGTTGATAAACAAATAATACCCCCATTAATTCATAAAGCATTTGTACCTGCCAGGCTGTCTCATATTGAGTCACTCATTGACGATCTCGTTTGAGACAACGATTTCAACTCATTAATTGGTTGCCCCGCTTGTTTTGAGCAACTGCGCCATTGTAGTAGGTAGCTTGAGCAGTACCCCATTCTAACAGCTAGCTAGCGGTAAGGATTGGTAAAATTAGGGGATTCATAAGCTTTCAGACGTACGACAGGCTGAACAGGTTCATACTGGACCCTGAAAATAGTAGCTTCAAATGTTGTTGATTTTTGCCAATGACTTCTCCATCGTTTTCAGTCATATGTGGTCTACAAGGGAAGATGGAAAATGGTTAATGCACCAACCCAAAACGAGGAAATTGTTATATTTTGTTCCACTAAATTTTCAATGTTCATAGAAATTGGAATAAAATGAAAAGGTGCCTGTTTTAACAGTTTGCTTGTTTATATTTGAATTTGAATTTGACGTGAAAACCAGATTATACTCAAGTACCCTGGCGCTAACAGAAAACGTGCCCATCGACCGCGTCCATCTCCCACACACACTCTGTGAAGAAAAGTGGGCTGGGCTGGATTTATCCCATCCCCCCCCCCCCCCCCCCCTGCTGTCAAATGTTGGTATTCTGCATCTGGCATCTGCATTTCATGCTTTCAAGGGGACATATTATACCACCAGGTGTAAGTGTGATTAGCCTTACAAGCCGTTTCGAAAATCTGCCCCACATGACATCACTAGTGGGTGTGTCTGACATCACTAGTGGGTGTGTCCACCTAGATCCAAACTGTAGCCTACTACCGTCACATGAAATGAATGATTTAATCCATGATATAAGTGTTTGCTGGCAGAACCAATGGAATGGCAGGAGGCGGCAAAGGGAGACACTAAGGACGTGGCATTTCTGGAGCCATCAATAATCCAGATCCAAAATACTGTATCGCATGAAGTCAGTGCCAGTCGGTCAATATACATGACCCATGGTAGAATCGCCCGATAGAATCACCCGGTATAATCAGTATTGTCCCTGGTTTGCACGCGTGTTTCCTATCCACTATCATAACATCCTCTATCATTACACCTGTTTCTACCACTTTCTGCTGGTTTCATTTTATGCAATTTCTTGTCTGTAGGTCTGTTAGCTATCAGGTCTCTCTTGCAAAAGAGGTGCTCAACAAGCAGAGCAGATTAAATGTATGGGAAATAAAGATAGATTAAATAGAGAACTGAAACACTAGCAAAGATGAAACTACAATAGCCTGTATGTTCACGCTTCCGTTTTAACACACAATGTTCTGGGGACCGGTGGAAAAGTGGCCTGTTTGGATCCGGCTAATTTCTAATTTCTAACCCAGATGATGATAGCTCTGTATTGGTCCCACCAAGCTGAACCTCTGACCATACACCCCCTGCCATGGTTAGCATCACCTGCTACGTGCTACATCGCTTCAGCTCACTGTTAGCTTCACACAGGGGACTAAGGAGTGTTATTAGACAAAATACACACACACACACAGGAATGCATGCACGCAGGTACGCACATACACACGCATGCAGTCAGGCATGCACACACACACACACACACGCATGCAGTCAGGCATGCACACACACACACACACACACACACACACACACACACACACACACACACACACACATGCAGGCAGGCATGCATGCACACACAAACACCCACATAGACACGCACAAACACAAAAGAAACACATGCACAATGCACACACGCACACACACACACACACACACACACACACACACACACACACACACACACACATACACACGGACACACACACACCAAATGAATGTACAGTGGCGGTTCTACGTTGAACTACATCCCGGGCAAGACCCCCTCCGAGCGCCCTGTTCCATTTGGGAAGACGCAGAGGCGAACTGTCCCCCGCGCCCACCTCCCCTTTCCCCTTCTCACGCAGCTGCTGTGCACGGCGCCTTCTCAGCAAGCAGGGGCGCCTACAGCCGGAGGGAGAAGGGTCCAGCTGCAGGCCTGGGCGTTTCCGTCATGACACAAGAACGCCCACTGGGCCTTCCCGGTAGCATTCCATCGACCAATCACAAAGTGTTTGGAAAGGAATACTAAGCATAGTGTAGTGGCAAGGCATACTATGCTCTCCGTAGCCGGAGAGCCTGTCGGAGACTTCTTTAATAGGTCCATGGTCGGAGACCCTCTCCGTAGCTTACCTGCGCATCCAATATTTTTTAACCTTCCTTTTTTTTAAATAGCCTGGCTATTACCAGACGATTGGCTTGTTCTGGGCAAGCTTCCGTCGTTTTATTCAGCACAAGAGGCGTGTTCAACGGGCATAGCTCAACTGACTCTGTACGCGATTGGGTGCTTGCCGTCGATTCCCTGTCGTCATTGTGTTAAACCAGCCAATAGAGCGCCAAGGGGAAAAGCCAGCTTTGTGATTGGCTCCCGCAATACGTATAGGAGGCAGAAAGAAATGTATTGCTCTTCTCCAGACCCTTGTGCAGGGCGAACTCAATTCGCCGGAAGAATGGGCAGGGCTACCCGCCCATTCACTGTGTGGCTTCCCCACACAGTTATATGATCAAAGAAAAGCGCTTCGCGGTGCAGATGTATATATTATTTTGGAGTGCTCGTGCCACCCCCCATGTGTCATGAAATAATGACGCCCCGGGCAGCTGCCCACTTTGCCCGCAACTGAAACAAAGGGCGAAGAGGAAGAGGAAATGCATTTGCACCACATCTACATTTCCTCATCTAGACGTTTTTATCTTAAGTCACAATGGCCTGGTGAGTTAAAAAAAATATCTCAAGCAGATTTAAGAGAGCTACTATAAAACAATTTTAAATTAACCTCTCTGAGTTTTTCCATGTATATTTTTCCATACATTTTTGGAAGTGGAAACGTCGAGGATTTAAGTGTTTGGTTTCAGAGAAGCTTAGTTGTGTGTGTGTGTGTGTGTGTGTGTGTGTGTGTGTGTGTGTGTGTGTGTGTGTGTGTGTGTGTGTGTGTGTGTGTGTGTGTGTGTGTGTGTGTGTGTGTGTGTGTGTGTGTGTGTGTGTGTGTGTGTGTGTGTGTGTGGGTGTGTGTGTGTGTGTGGTATGACTCTGATTGCCCTATAAATAATAACAATTTAAACTGCAGAACATTGGGTTCCACTTCAGGGCTGGTCACATGTGTATGATTATGAATAACATCCTCCTGCCTGTTGTCTTTCATTCAATATTAAAGTGACTGAATTGTAATGCAATCATCCACATTTACATGTAAGGCATTCAGTAAATGCTTTTATCCAAAGTGACTTACAATGAGTACATTTGTATGTACAGAACTCCTTCTACTGAGCACACAGCCGTTACAGGAAACCTCTCGGCCTTCCCATCTCAGTTCAAAATCACCTGCACACGCCCACTCAGTCAAATCCCCGTAGGGCGTTCACAGGTTGTGCGTGTTCGATGTTAGTCGTATTTGTGGTTAGTAGTGTTGGTCGCTACAAGTGTTTGACAGAGAGACTTTCAATCAGAACCCAGTGCAATACTCCACCCAACGCTACGCTGGTAAAGAACCAACACTTATTGAAGAAGAGGCCCATAATACTGAATGAAGTTTAATGCTCAATGTGTGGCCCGCCGAAGAGAATGACCCAACACACTGTCAAATGCAAAAAGCGCGTAGCCTACCAAGGCTGCTCTCGCCCTCTCCCTCTCTTTGAATCATGGGAGTGTCCCACACTCCCATACACAAATACAAAGCCCACGCACACTCCCAACCGCACACACACACACACACACACCAACACCAAGGGATTGTTTGTGTGTGAGAGCTGTCGTTCTTTGGTTTCCAGTCAAACCAGTTTGACTGGAACAAACGTCTCTCCTGTTTGGTTACTTCAAAATGTCTGCTCTCTGCGTAGACCAAAACCAATACCATCACGCCGAATGCATCGGGATCTCTAGCCTTGAGTGTCTGTGTCCTGTAGCGTTTGACAATAAAAACAAAAAAAACACACATTTGTTTGGCATCAAAGTCGTTGTGATGGTTGAATGGTAGATTTGTGTGTGAGATGGGAAAAAATCACCCCCCCTCCCCCATACATGAAACATGTTACAAGCTTCAACATGACCAGAGGAGGTAGGCCCTTTAAAGAATGCTCGACTGGTGAAAACACGCTCTGTGATTGGCTGAGGGTGGCGATGACATTACGTTGACAGGAGAAGACAGAGACTGCTACAGGTTCTCTATTCTCAATGCAAGGACCGTTTGGTTTGACGGAGGGACAAATAGGCAGATATCGATACTTCTTTGGTTCAAGATCAGGTTGGATAAAGTGAACCACTGTCGAGATGGTGGTGGTTGTGTATCTTTGTTTCGTGGGTAAGTATATCTCCTACAGTCCAGTTTCAATTCCTTTTGTTCCTTCTTTTTTTTTAAGGTGCCACACCTGTTTTCCGCAATGTTCACAGGTAGCCTACTTCGTAGCTTCAGCTTGGAGTTGTTGTTGGAAATGCTTCGCCCTATTTTATCATTGCTTTATTTGTTTTTACACTATGGAGCATTTTTGAGGGAAAATGATTTGATGTTTTGTTGAAGTTGTGATATTAGTAACTGCTTGCAGGGATGAATGCAACTTGGGCCTTACGGGGAATCTTCAAAACAATGAATCAAATGGGCAACTTTTACCTGAGAGCAAGTCGAGAAGATGAATACATTTGAGAATACATGAACATTAAGTTATGAGTCACTTGAATTCATGAAATGTATTTAGCCGAGTGAAAAGCATGAGTTAAAAGGATTTAACTTTTTTCAAGGATGCCTAGGTGTGTGTGTGTGTGTGTGTGTGTGTGTGTGTGTGTGTGTGTGTGTGTGTGTGTGTGTGTGTGTGTGTGTGTGTGTGTGTGTGTGTGTGTGTGTGTGTGAGTGTGTGTGTGTGTGTGTGTGTGTGTTTGTGTGTGTGTGTGTGCGCGCGCGCCAAATACAAAAAGCTTGCGTGCGTGTGTGTGTGAGTTCGGAGGGGGGGGGGGGGGAATGCATTTTATTCATCACAGGGAGCTCCTGTGATGAATAAAATGCATCTTTTATCTGTCCACATCAAGAACAGATTAATTATTTTTTGCATGTGTATACATATCTATAAACAAAATATATGCATTTATTGCCTTCATTTGTAGTCCAGGGGGTTTAGTCCTTTGTCTCACATGTATGTCCATATATGAGCATCCCCCTGACTCAGCGGGCGCGCTGTGCAGTGTTCTCCTTAGCCGGGGCCCTGAAGGTGTCCATCCCCAAGCCGGAGTACGAGCACGCCAGAGGGGACAACATCACGCTGCCCTGTAACTTCTTGCCCAGTAGAAAACCCCCCATGGTCATCATCATCTGGACCGTGAACCTAGGAGGCCCAGGCGACCCATCGGTAACCACAAGGGGGCTAACGACATCTTGGGTTTATTTCCCGC
>NC_079425.1:4554474-4609474 GCF_026213295.1 Gadus chalcogrammus
AGTAGGCCTTATGTCATCTGTATAGCTCTCAGGTGTGTGCTTTCCTTTTTTTTGTTCACAGTCAGGGTGTGACCTTGTTATCGGTGGTTGTAGTACCTATGCTAAGATCTTAGAATATATTTAATTGTTCTGTGTGTGTTGATCTTTTCTAAACATTATCAAGATGGTTTCGCATTACCTCTTCACTTGAGTCATTGTCACAAGTACACCAACAAAACACAGAAAACGCCAAAAGGTTGGCATAACGGGAATATCAATAATGCTGGTAGGGAGAAGAGTGAAAGATGGGTGCTTTTGTTTTTGTTGGGCAGAAAGGTTAAACGTGATGAGCTGTTTTTATACTTTTTTGTTATTTTATTTTACGTCATGGATCAATGTTCGACACGTTTTAATCTACTGTTGAGAATTAAATTAGATAACATGGATTGAATGTATATTATTATTGTTATTTTCATTTTATTCTGGGAATAGCATTAAATAAATTGGATTGGAATACCAAATGTTTTCAATGTCGTGTCCTTTGCGCCGGGGAAAAAGGGAGATTAATTAAATAAACTCTAGATGGCAATGTTAGGCCTCAATCTCGCAACCAGTGAACAGACACGCTAATATAAAAAATAAATAAGTGACTCTTACTTTTCTTTTCCATAACATGTTGTATCAATTTACCTAGTATTAAGAAAAAAAACAACGTTAGGCCAACTCGTGTTCATCACCAGCAACTATTAGTCGACTCTTGTATGTTCTCCATAGCAGGTGCAACGCACCCGTTTTAATTGTTTCTACCTTTTTCTATATATTTTTTAAAGTATGGCTTATTAATCAAATAAGTACAAATGTAATGTTAAATCTCACAACAGTCAAATCTGTTGTGGCCTACGACTTGATCAAAGTCAAACTAAGAACGGATGCGGACGGTACCTCCCGGTTCCTCCCCCATGCTCTCCCCCATACCCTCCCCTCCCTCCCATTGTTTAGCCTCATTCCCAGACGTCCTCCTCTCACGACGGAACGGGCCGAGCGCGATGGTTCAGATGCACGTTATTGGATAGACTCAGGGAGGGCCGGACTCAGTGACCGTGAGAGGCGAGAAGGCGGGACTTCTGATAAACGGATATCCATTTCGGCGTTGCATGTTTTTTCGGATATTGAGTTTAAAAAAATAAAAAAATTACATGTTTAAACTCCTTGTGGTTGTTATTGTTCGCATGTTCTTCTTGTTTATTTTCGCTCCCCGGGGGAACTGTTAACTTTCGTACAAAGCGCTTAGGAGGTACAAAAACGGATATGGCGTTGCGGGAGACCGGGGTAACGCTGCAATCCATGACCCTCTCTTGGCCTACCCATTGTTCAACGAGGGGCCCCCACTGCTCACAGGCACCTCCCACTTGGTGGTGCCGTACCGTTATGTGCGAGACACTCAAAGTTAGAATAACGGTGTTTTACGGGGACCACAAGGAACCACACCGAACATGTGAGTCTGGCCAGCCTTCGTGGAGTTTTACTTTCGACGTCCAACATGAGCTTGCAGGTTCCCTGGTGGGTCCCGCTGCTGTGGCTGGCAGGTAAGAATAAATAAAGCGCAACACGGATTATGAATATGGAACAGGTCGCTCCGTATGAACGCTGAGCTTGTTGTCAAAACTTACTTGCGCGTCACTTATTCTCATTTTCAATTAATAGCCTACTATAACTTAGCCTTATTTTTTAGTTCAGGTTAAGATATCCGATCCTTTTATCCGGAGTGTAACATTTGGTTATTGTTAGGAGGGAAAATTACGGAAAGTTTATTATGGTTATTGGTATTCTTAGTGATTGTGGTTCTTATGCAAGTTAACTTATGTCTGAATCACGCTTAGGGATCAAATCTCATGTAGAGGGAGGGGGGTACTGTGAAATACAGGTCAATGTAGGACTTAACAGTTTATGAAGATGTGTGGAAATCTAGATCAAGCGCTCTGCTGCTGAGATGGAGTTGGGGAAATGGCAAAAATAAATCTGGTTTTGTGTTTGATGAAAACTGTTTCACGTGAAGAGGCTTCTCCCTGTCTGTTGTTCTATCTTTTCTTCTAATACACCCCTTTATTGTCTAGTTCATCTCCTCTGGAGATATATAACCCCCACCAAGAAAACTAATAACTGCTGCGCTCTCCAGCAGCCCCTCTGATCTGCCTTTTTTTTTCTCCTGCTCCGTGTTCTCTCGTTCAGCTGGACCTCCTATGCATTAGCTATGGTCTATTTTATATATTTGTCCTCATTTGAATGAAAGTCACTTTTTAAATTCAATTTCTTTAAGGTACTTTCAAGTCGTGCCTTCATCCAAAGGTACTTCTACTGAATAGATTTAGTTTCACATCATGATGTGCAGATAGGTGTGGCTGGGCATCTTCTTAAGGAATGACTGAGGACATTAGGGTTCAAACCCAGACCCTTTCGTTGGGGAGGCCAACAGCTTAACCACTTGACTATCCTGCTGTTTGACTCGACAGTCCTTTCTCTCCAACGTGTCTCGGCCCTGAGAGCACTGACTTGTGTGTGTTCTGTGAAGCACATCCTTTGCAATTGAAAGAAAACATGTATCTTTCTGCATGCCTGGTTTAAATTAGCCAGCTCCCACACATCCATTCTGCTGCCCGCCACACACACACACACACACACACACACACACACACACACACACACACACACACACACACACACACACACACACACACACACACACACACACACACACACACACACACACACACACACGCAAACACACAGCTGGTCGAAGGAGTGTCAGGTCTCCCCGGTTCGACCCACACTGTTCTGGACCAGCGGAAACCTGGCTTCTGCTCCTCTCGGGACCCGGATCCCACCGCTGCTTCAAGTTCACAAATAAACCTTTAGTCGCCCCCCCTCCCCCCCAGTAAAGACCCACCCTCTTACTCAGAACACAACCAGCCCCCGCTGAGTCAGACCCCGATCTCTGACTCCAATAACAACCAACTAAAAACAACCCGAGGTGAAACTCCTGAATCAAACAAAAACGCCCGGACCACACCATCCTCCTGAGGCAACACCATCCTCCTGAGACCAGCCCTGTGATTCACAGTTAAGAGAAATACATTCGGAAAAAAATACAGACTCAAGAAGCCATCGAGCAAGACTAGAATCCTGTTAAATCAAGTCATATCCAAGTCTGTTCTCGGCGCACCTGTTTTTCTGACGCATGGGTTAAAGGATCAGACCATGTTGTCATACGGTTTGATATGACTACTCAGTAGAAGCTGTCCAATGATCCCACTACTCGTGGCCACAGAATGAGTAGATCGGTGCTCAAGGCAGTCGACTGTCACCACAGAGTGACACAATAACGATACTATGAAGTCTTCTGAAGAGAGTTGAACAATGGAGCGTGGCTGTGTCCCTACAGGAGGTCAGGCATGTCCCCAGAGGATAAAGAGTTATTTAGCAGCCACATCTTAGAGAGAGAGAGAGCAGAAAGTAAGAAGGGACAAACTAGCTTTGAATCCCTCGCAATGGGAATACAAGTAGCTGCCTGTCTTTTCTTTACTAGTGCTGTGCAGTTTGAAATAGAAACGCTGACGATGGGAGGTAACGTGTTCTCTCATAGGCTAGTGTAGCGCTAGGGTGCTCCAGCTGCCAGCTCAAGGGTACTTGTCTCCGTCCTCAATGTCTGCATCCTTTGAAAAAGATTCCCTGACTCTACCTGCTCCTCGTTCTCTTTTAGCCGTGTGTTGCTTTTGAAAAAAGGTAAACTTGAACATGTTCTCTGTAGTCAGGTGGTAACGAGTGCTTCAGTCCCCCCCCTGACTGTCCAGACCTTGCATCAGCAGTCGCTCTGCTCCCTAAAGCCCTCTCATTATAGACTGGTAGTTATGGCTAACACTCTGACTGGCGTTTCCTCTGCACTGGCAAAAACACGTAGCATTTTGGAATCCACATATACAAATGAATGACAGTAGAATGCAATATATCCCGTCAAATCTCTTTTGTCTTCGTTGGTTTAAACTCCAAAGAGATGTTAGGGTACCTAACATATTGGCATGTTGGCTCGGTGTAAATAACACATTGGTCACAGAAAAATCACATTGGAAAAGGCTCAATAACGTTAAAAACACCTTTATCACATATAGTCCCATTGGGCTTCACATGTCCACAATGCACGGCTCACACTTACATCTCCCACAGCCAAAGAACCCCTCAAACCCAGTCGGAAAGGAAGAAACCATCGTAGCAATCAAATTAGAGGGATATCCTTTGACTATGGAGGGCAACCATGAGGGCAATCGTTGCCGGAAAAAACATCCAACTATCACCACCGTCCCCTACCCCTCTATGTGATACGTACCACTGCTCCCGTGACCTTCTGTCCACCCACTCTAACTCCCCCCCCCCCCCCCCTCCACCCCCTCCCTCATCCAGGTGTGTGCTCCGGCGTCCAGGTGTTCGTGAGGGACGAGAAGCGCTTCGCCGTGCTCTTCCAGGCGGTGGTCCTGCCGTGCCACTACACCAGCGTCTCCACCCAGACGCCCGTGGTGCAGTGGGTGTACAAGTCCTACTGCCGCGACCGCACGCGGGACACCTTCGGCTTCTCCAACAGCCGGGCCGGCGCCGGCGGGGCCCTGGGCGCCGGGGTGGGGGGGGGGGCAGCGGGAGGGACGGGGGCGGGGGGGGGAGGCGGCGGGGGGAGGGGAGGCTACGACGGGGGAGTGTCGGCGGCGGTGGTGGATTATCTGGACTGCGCCGACAGCAGCCGCACGGTGCGCACGGTGGCGTCCATCGCGGGGTCCTCCGTGACGCTGTCGGAGCACTACAAGAACCGCGACATCTCCATCATCAACAGTGAGTGAGCGCTTTGGTACCTGGGGGATCGACCCGCTAGGGCGACCAACTCTGTGGGCCCAGGTTCGTTGAATTCACGTCATTGGTCTTGTTACATGGTTGAGTTGAGCGAGTTGGAAACATGTATTCCTGTCTTGGTACCTTGGTACCTCATTCCCCAAAAGATTGAGTTGCATATTTGTGCCGCTCGTAAGCCAAACTCTGGAACAAAAACCACTGAAGGGAATCGGTTCAGGATGGGTGGTTCCTGTAGACCAGCGGTCAGCCGAGCGTTCCGGGGATGGCATCATGTCAAGGGCCACCAAAGGGCCCCTGTTCCAGGACCTCACTTGTAGAGTGTGAGCTGGGCCTGGGCTGGTGGAAGCTCTACGAAGGGGAAAGTTGGAAACAGAGTCTTCTGTTTACCCAACACAGTAATAACCCTCCTCTAGCCCGGGCCAGCTATTATCTTTAAGACCAGAGTTGGGGGTGAGTCTCGCTCTAATGCAGGCCTGCTTCTAGAAGGATCCTCTCTAGGCTGGCTCTGTTAGATTAACCACAACTTCTGTCCATCAGGAATTATATTTTGTAAGATCTAAAAGGGAAAAATATGAAACAATCGTGATGATATGTGTTCTGTGCCTGTGAGACACTGAGAGGCCTGCATGGTGACGAGCTTCAGACTAACGAATCTCCAACTCCTGCTGAGGAATCAACCTTGACTTCACCCTCTGGACCAATGGACTGCTCTCTCTCTCATTCCACCATCTCTCTCTCTCTCTCTCTCTCTCTCTCTCTCTCTCTCTCTCTCTCTCTCTCTCTCTCTCTCTCTCTCTCTCTCTCTCTCTCTTTCATCCCACACTGTGCCCCTCTCTCTCCCTCTCTTGCTCTGATGTACTTCAACAACATACTTTTCCTCTCTTGCCTACCTTCATCTGCCCACATTCCTGTGATCCTTCCATCTTTTTCCCCTTAATGTGAGTTGGCTTACAATCTCCACCAGCCTCGGACTCTGTCTCTCACTTTTGCCTTCCGTCTCTTTTTCTCTTTGGCCTCCTCTCTCTCTCTCTCTCTCTCTCTCTCTCTCTCTCTCTCTCTCTCTCTCTCTCTCTCTCTCTCTCTCTCTCTCTCTCTCTCTCTCTCTCTCTCTCTCTCTCTCTGTCTCTCCCCCCCGCTCTCGTTATATTTCTTCATCTCTGTCCTTTCTTCTTTTAAACGTACTGTCTGTTCTCAAGGTGGACTCCAGATCCAGATATTTTTTAAACATGCTGTCTGTTCTCAAGATGATATCCAGATCCAGGTGGCTGTATTCTGTAGCCCAGATCTAAGTGTTTAAAGATATGGGAATACTCTTTGATCGTTAACTAATGTCTCATTTGCTGTCTGCATGGTCCAAGACCAACGCCCACAGGTCATTTATTATGTTTGTGCTACAGCCCAGTCATCCCTAACACCCTCCTCCTCCCAAATCCCTGTCTCGTCTTATCTCCAACAGGAAGAGGAAGGGAATCATAGAACTCGTTTCCTGTAAGCTGAGAAGGCAGATTTGCATGTTTATCTACAACACAAATGTCTCAGTTTAGAGTTTACAAACACACTCGGTAGAATTGTACGATCGTTTAGCAGACGCCTTCAGCACAAGCGACTTGATTTGACCTTTAGTCACAAAAGTTAGTAAAGTTGCAAGCAACATTGGCCCATGCAAAAACTTTTCTGACATCTCCTCTTTCCCTACCTCTCTCCTCCCTACCTCTCCCCCCTCCCCTTCCTCTCTCCCCTCCCCTTCTTCTCTCCCTTCTCCCTACCTCTCTCCCCTCTCTCCTCCTCTATCCTCTCTCTCTCTCTCTTTCTCTCTCTCTCTCTCTCTCTCTCTCTCTCTCTCTCTCTCTCTCTCTCTCTCTCTCTCTCCCTCCTCTCCCTACCTTTCTCCCCTCCCCTTCCTCTCTCCCCTCTCCCTCTCCCTACCTCTCTCCTCTCTCTCCCCCTCTCCCCTCTCTCACCCTCTCCCCTTCTCCCCCCCCCCCCCCCCCCCCCCCTCTCTTGCAGCGGCCGACCTTCGAATCGGGGAGGTGCAGTGGGGAGACAGCGGGGTGTACATCTGCAAGGTGGTCATCTCAGACGACCTGGAGGGGCAGAGTGAGGCCAATGTGGAGCTCCTGGTCCTGGGTGAGTTCTCCTGGTTCATGTGAAGAAACGTGGTTCCCACCAGACCTCCCTCCTCCAGCAGCTCGCTGCCAACAGTCGGAACCGGACATTCTTATTTTGAAGGTTTCAGGTTGTTGGAGATTTTGAGACTTTTGCATTTTTGTGACTGAAGTTTGAACAATTTGAAATGTAGACATTTTGGGATTTTTTAAGTTTGTTGTGGCATCGGACACTCTCTCTCTCCCGCTCTCTCTCTCTCTTACGCTCTCCTCATGAGGGGGTACATACAGTATGTGGACGTCTGGGTTCACAGAGGTTTATGTAAGTGCCCTTCTCAAGGTAGGACATGTTTTGTTCCCGGCAGAACAGAGGGGTGATTTATTCAAACCAGCGGCGGATCCCGGGAATTCTCCCCCATGCTTACACTGTAGCCATAGCTCCCAGGACACGTCGTGGACATAGGTGGAAACTGTACATGCACGGGTGAACCAATGGATAGCTGGATAGATCGATAGATAGATAGATGGGGGAGAAAGAGAGATGATAGAAATACGAAATATAGATAAGAAAGATAGAGATTAAAAGATAGGTATATATATAGATATATATATATATGTATATAGATGTATACATATATAGATCTGTGTGTTTTTATGTGTGTGTGTGTGAGAGAGACAGATTTCTGTGTGTGTGTGTGTGTGTGTGTGTGTGTGTGTGTGTGTGTGTGTGTGTGTGTGTGTGTGTGTGTGTGTGTGTGTGTGTGTGTGTGTGTGTGTGTGTGTGTTTGTGAGTGTGTGTGTGTGTGTTGGGGGGGTTAATCCCTCTACTTAATGTTGTAATAGCATTTGTAGTTTTTTGTGCATCTACAATGACACTCTATGTGTCCGTGAGTTGTTACAAGCGTTACCGTAGCAACGGCCGAGAGTCCATGGGACTCTTGGCTAAGTCTTGCTTTGTCTCAGACGCACACACGCACGCACACACACATACACAGACACACACACCCACATACACGCACACACACACCCACACACACACACACACAAACACACACACACACGCGCACACACACATATTTACCACACATACTCACACACAAGCATGTGTCATACACACACATATACACACAGACGCACACACACAGACGCACACACACACAAAACTATACATTTTCATAATCTGCCTCCAGAGTAAAGCAAACTCCTAACTCTGTCCCCGCGGCAAATCTTGATCGAGTTAATTCGGTGTCCGGTACGTTGGATTGTCTTAACGTACAGTGCACACAGCTTCTCCACGTGCGAGGGGCTAACATAGTATGCACGCTACTGGGGTTTCCATGGCAGCGGTCAGCGCCCGGATGACGACCGGAGGGTCCTTTGTTGCTGGGCTGACAGGCCCACATAGAGGGAGACCGGCCCGGGTTTATGACCCGGGTGACACCCACACAGTGGGGGGAGAGAGAGAGAGAGAGACTGGGGGGGTGACAAAGTGAGACAGAGAAGGAACGTTTGTTGTTTGTGTGTGTGTGTGTGTGTGTGTGTATGTGTGTGTGTGTGTGTGTGTGTGTGTGTGTGCGTGCGTGCGTGCGTGCATGCGTGCGTGCGTGCGTGCGTGCGTGCGTGCGTGCGTGCGTGCGTGCGTGCGTGCGTGTGTTTGTGTGTGCATGCCTGCCTGCGTGCCTGCGTGCCTGCGTGCCTGTCTGCGTGTAAGTGTGAGACTACTGGGATTAGATTCTCTACTGCTACCATTTTCTCCCTGCCTGTCACTCTGTCAATCGGAATGCCTGCCTTTCTATAATGTCAAGAATAATCATCTGAACCTGCCGCTGACTGCGTCGTATGTAATAATGGTAGCTGTGAGACGTGCCTAGAGTGCCTTGTGCTCCCTGATAATAAAGTACACATTCAGCAAGACTCCGCAGCATCTCAGAACCTGGCTCAGTCTGTTCATACTGCCCGGTGGATTCAGCGTGTTCTCAGCGCCTTGCTACACACCACAACCGCACAAAATACTACGAAAACATGCTGCTGTTTGCTTGCTACCTATAAATCACTATCTCTCTCTCCCTGCCTGTCTCTCTCTCTCTCTCTCTCTCTGTCCCTGTGACTCTGTCGATCTCTCTTTCTTGGTGTCAATATAATGCATGCTTCACCAGTAACTTTCTATAAATCATTACACATGTCTGCGGCTTTAGCTTAATCACCTCTTTTCTCCTCTGGCATCTTCACTTTTGCCTTCCGTCTCTCTTTTTCTCTTTGGCCTCCTCTCTCTCTCTCTCTCCCTCTCTCTCTCTCTCTCTCTCTCTCTCTCTCTCTCTCTCTCTCTCTCTCTCTCTCTCTCTCTCTCTCTCTCTCTCTCTCCCTCCCTCCCTCTCTCCCTCTCCCTCTCCCTCTCCCTCTCTCTCTCTCTCTCTCTCTCTCTCTCTCTCTCTCTCTCTCTCTCTCTCTCCTCTCCCTCTCTCTCTCTCCAGGTTTCTCAGGTGATCCTGAGGACCTGTTACCTGGCTTTGAAATGAAGATAATGCCAGGTAGGGTCGCATCACCTATCTTCTCACCTTCCCCACCTGTCTGCCTTCCAATCAAACTAACCTTCTCAGCCGAGAAAAACACTGTCCGTCCCTTCTTGAGCCATGGCAGTCACTAAACTACACTGCAACAACACAACACACAGCCTGTCTCAGCACCCTTCAACTCCACTCAGGAACTGAGCTTGGAGATGTTGCAGGCCCAGGGTCGATAATGAGTAGATGTATATACTCACAGACTGAGATATGTAGATGTTGTGGACCATAATGAGATGTTGAAGACCAGAAGGAGATGTTCTAGAACACTGGTAGATGTGAACAGATTAAGAAGATATTGAAGATATAGTCTTCCGATAAACACTGTCTGCCTCAGCTGCTTATTTACCAATTGGAGATGCTTTCAAGGTTTAGAGGGTAGGATTGTGTCTGCTAATGAGCTGAATAACAGCCCGGCAAATAGGCTTGCTCTCTGGCTAGTATGCTAGCTCTGTAGCTGGCTATCATTGTGTGTGTGCATGCTTAATGTTGTTATTTAAAAGCTGCGAGGATGCAGAGGGAGGTCTGATGAGGTCATCGTACATTCTTTTCGTGTTCGTCTTGTCGTCGGTCATGGTGCAGGGAGTGTTTGTGATAAAAATAAAAACGTTGCGTGACCATGTATGATTCATGGAGCCAGGTGTATCTTTAGGCTTAGTGTCTTAGTCAGTGTTAGACTTTGTTTTTGTTTGTGTGTATGTGGGTGAGTGTGTATGTGTGTGTGTCTTCTCAATGTCTGTGTGTGTGGGGGTTTTGAGTGTGTGTGTGAGAGTGTGTGTGAGTGCGTTTTTTGTATGTGTGTTTTGGTGGGGGGGGGGGGGGCGTTGTATGTGTGTGTGTGAGAGGGAAAGAGGGAGGACACATCTGCTTGTTCCTTCCTTCCTTCCTTCCTTCTGTCTGTCTGTTCATCTATTCATCTATCTAGGGAACCTCAAAACCCATCTCTTTAAAAGAGCATTTAGCTAAACTTTCTTTGAGGTTCCCCCTTTTTAATAGTTTTTTGGTATTTTTTTCTCTGAAGCACTTTGAGATTCTTGAATATAAAGTGCATTATAAATAAAATGTATTATTATTATTATTATTATTATCTATTGGTCTGTCTGTCTATCTGAACAACTGTGTGTGTGTGTGTGTGTGTGTGTGTGTGTGTGTGTGTGTGTGTGTGTGTGTGTGTGTGTGTGTGTGTGTGTGTGTGTGTGTGTGTGTGTGTGTGTGTGTGTGTGTGTGTGTGTGTGTGTGGGGACCGTAGGCAGGGTGCTTGTATTATATAAGATAAGATATAATCTGTGTCAGTTTGTTTGTGTATGTGTGTGTTTGTGTATTAAGTATGTGAATCTATATAAAGTGTGTGTGTGTGTGTGTGTGTGTGTGTGTGTGTGTGTGTGTGTGTGTGTGTGTGTGTGTGTGTGTGTGTGTGTGTGTGTGTGTGTGTGTGTGTGTGTGTTCCTGCAGAATGGGTGTTTGTGGGGGTCGTAGCGCTGGGCAGTGTCCTGGTTCTCCTGCTGCTGGGGGTGTGTTGGTGCCAGTGCTGTCCCCACTCCTGCTGCTGCTACGTCAGCTGCTGGTGCTGCCCAGATACCTGCTGCTGCCCCAGGCACTGTGAGTACCCCTACTGCTACCTCTGTTTCTTTTAGAGTACCCCTACTGCTACCGCTGTGAACACTAGAGTACCCCTACTGCTACCTCTGTTAGTACTAGAGTACTTCTGCTGCTACCGCTGTTAGTACTAGAGTACTTCTACTGCTACCTCTGTTACTTCTAGAGTACCTCTGTTACTACTAGGGTACCTCTGTTACTACTACAGTACCCCTGTTACTAATACAGTACCCCTGGTACTACTAGAGTACTTCTGTTGCTACTACAGTACCCCTGTTACTACTACAGTACCTATGTTACTACTAGAGTACCTCTGTTACTACTACAGTACCTATGTTACTACTAGAGTACCTCTGTTACTACTACAGTACCCCTGGTACTACTAGAGTACTTCTGATACTGTTCATAGTACCCCTGGTACTACTAGAGTACTTCTGATACTGTTCATAGTTCTCCTCCAACTAATAACAATATGATATAATGACAGTTTACAACTGACTATCTGATTGGTGTTTGTGTGCTCTCTGTGTGTGTGTGTGTGTGTGTGTGTGTGTGTGTGTGTGTGTGTGTGTGTGTGTGTGTGTGTGTGTGACTCAGTATACGAGGCCGGTAAGGGCATCAAGGTGGGCACCCACACCCCCACCCCCACGGTGACGCCCTACCCCCCCTACTTCATCTCCGGCCTGCCCACCATGGTCCCCATCGCCCCCCCATCGCTGGTGGACAAAACGTCCCCGGTCCCCCCCTCCGACAGCAGCCTGCTGGCCTCAGGTGAGCCCTCTACCACTCATTAAGGATCTTTAGTTAGAGTCAGAGGCATAGGTAAGGTCAGGGGGTCAGGGGGATGACATGGTTTCGGTAACTTTAGTATCAAAAGTAAATACACGGAACCTATTTGTTTCGACCAATCATGTCGCCGGAAGCAGGGATCTGGAAGTACGTAATTGGCTGTTAACAGTGGGCGCAAACTATAGCTATAATTTAATAAAATCCCCTTCTGAAAGCTTCTTCCTCTCGCGTGAATCAGTAAAATATCTCGTAACGAAACAGGAAACAAGACGTAACTCCTCCCCATTCAGTTTTTCATGTCCCGCCCAGGCTCTGTGCTGTGCTGATACCATAGTCTGACTTCTGGATCTCAGAGAAGTTAACCTGAAGAGAACAAAAATGTGTCCGAACAAGGTTCATTGGGAGCTTATGAGGCACAGCTGATGTCACTCAGAAGACCGGGTGTCCATCTGAGCGACAGAGGGAGTGGGCGTGGTCATTACATCATCATCTTCACCGTCGTCCTGTTCAGACTATTTCAGAAGTGTTGGCCTAGAGGCGACAGGAATCCGAAGCTGGCGTCTTCCCACGGAGAAGAATGCCGTCTTGTGACCGAATCGAAGCGCCGTCCTGCGCTTGGATCCCCTCAGTGTGTGTGGCGGGACCTCACCCTAACTATGCTGACTGGCGGTGTGTGTGTGTCTGTGTGTCCAGTGGCGTATCATGGCGTAGGGCCCCTCCCCTACCGAATCACATCCAGCCAGCCCTCAACCCACCCCTCCACCCAGGACCAGAACTCCTTCAGGGTGCTCCAGTATGTAGAGAAACAGCTGGCCCATTTCAGTCCCACTCGCTCCCACGGCCACCAGTGTAAGAACCAGTCGCCTCTCTGTTTCTGGAGGCCTGGCTCTCGGCCTCCTGAGGCTCCTCCTGCACCTCCTCCTCTCCTTCGCAGCCTCCTCCTCCTCCTCCTCCTCCTCCTCCTCCTCTCCTTCGCAGCCTCCTCCTCCTCCTCCTCCTCCCCCTGCTCCTCCTCCTCCTCCTCCTTCTCCTCCTCCTCTCCTCCTCCTCCTCCTCCGCCTCCTCCTCCTCCGCCTCCTCCTCCTCCTCCTCCTCCTCCTCTCCTTCGCAGCCTCCTCCTCCTCCTGCTCCTCCTCCGCCTCCTGCTCCTCCTCCTCCTCCTCCTCCTCCTCCACCTCTCCTCCTCCTCCTCCTCCTCCACCTCTCCTCCTCCTCCTCCTTTCCTCCTCCTCCTCTAGCATGCTGTACAACCTGTACCGTGAATATTCAACCCACTGACGCGTGAGAGCATGTAGGGGACATTTTGTCAAGCTATGTTACAGCGTGTCATGAGGTTCACACATTTTCACCCAGTGGTAAAATGGCCGACACCGATATCGATAACGTAGTTACGATTTCATATCAAGCCACTCTTTAATATTTTGTAAAATACCAAATAACAAGGCACTCACAAGTATTGGAGGCACTTTATTGTCTATATCTACCTATTGCCTCTTAGCCATCGGTCAAAAACTAAATGTGTGGCGGTCACACTTTTCATGGCAAATGTCCAACATGACATTTGTTTATTGTAGCTGGACAGACCTGTCACCTGTGAAGTGTTACTGGGTTGATATGTTAGATACTATTGTAGCAAATCTGTTCAGTTAAACAGCAGCAAGACGATCAACTCAAACGACTGGAATAGCCCCTCCTCCGGTGAATAAGTGGTATTGGAACCACAGTTTCTTGTTGGTTCCCATGCCTTTTTATTTGAGCCAATCAGAAACAGCTAATTGGAATACCTCGTATTTCACAACGGATGGGCTGTATCTGAAAGAATCCCACTGGGTGTTTTCCACCTGTGGTTTGGTGTTGTGTTTGTTTAGGCTGTAAAATATCTGCTTCCTCTACCTGAGCTTCTATTCTGGTCTTGGCATGTCTCTCTGCATTCCTTCCTCTTCTCATGAATAAACATCACGCTTGATAATGCCTGATGAGGCTGCCTTTACCCCTGAGAGAGCAGATCCTACATGCCTTTCTATCCCTGCTGATCTAGTACCTCGAAGTCTTTCAACGGCGTTCACGGTCTGCTGTCTTCTTTTTAGTTCACGCATTCAAGGCCTCATCTCTTCTCTCTAGTTCATGCGTTCACAGCCACCTGTCTTCACTCTTTTTCATTTGTTCACAGCTTCCTGTCTTCACCCCAGTTCATGTCTTCACAGTCTCTTACTTTCTCTCTGGTCGATGTGTTCAAAATCTTCTCTGTAGTTCATGTGTTCATATATTTTTTTCTGGTTGATTAATTTGACATGTGACCATTTGGGCGTGGCCTCGCGCAGCCTCCAGCCTATCAGAGCTGAGCTCCCTCCACGAAGGGGAGGCGGGGTTCCGGCAGACGTACCGGGACATCCAGAAGAACGCCCTCCCCGCCATCCCGGACCGCGACCCCGCCTTCCAGTCGGGGGACGACCATCATCACCAGCGCTGCCGTGGCAACCGCAGCCCAGAGCCGCAGCGGTACCAGAGGAGCCCGCCCGCCTCTCAGCGTTACCGTGACGACCGTGATGACCCCGACGACGGCGGGCCCCTCCCCCCGCGGCGCTTCAGCGATGACCCCCCCTCGTCGTCGCACACGGGGCGGTCCGTGCGTAAACCGCCCGGAGGCAGGGAGCCGGAGCGGTACGGTCAAAGGACACAACACACACGCACACTCACACACACACACACACACACACACACACACACACACAACCACACATACACACAGGAGTGTACGCACACTCACTCACTCACTTACACACACACACACACACACACACACACACACACACACACACACACACATACACATACACACACATACACACAACCACACACACACTCACACACACACACACACACACACACACACACACACACAACCACACGTACACACAAGTGTGTACGCACACTCACTCACTCACTTACACACACACACACACACACATACACACACACACACACACACACGCTCTTTCTCACTCTCGCACACAAACACACACACACGCCCGCACACACACACACACAATTGGATCAACCAACAACCAATCAGAGCGAAGAATCTTGACCCATCAGTGCCAGCCATCTTGGTTGTTTAAGAAAAGGCCAGGTTAACCAAAGTCAAACTCTTTGCACCCTTCATTCATCCGTCCAACCTCTCTCTCCTTTCTCCTCTCGCTCTGTCTCACTCCCCCTTTTCTCTTTCTCTCCCCCACCCCCCCTCCCCCCTCAGGTGGAACCCGCAGTCGGAGCTCCTCCAGCGGAAGGCGTTCCGCTCCATCGGTCCGACCGGCTCGCTGGACGAGCTGGAGCGGGACGCCTACCGGCGGCGGGGGGAGGGGGGTCGGCCCGGCGACGGGCACCGCGGCAACGAGGACGAGGGGGACGCCGGCGACCGGATGGAGCTCCGGGAGTTCCGCCGCCAGCTCTCCTCCCCCTGCCGCCGGGACGGCCCGCCGCAGCGTTACCGCGACGACCGCGGCCGCGGGGAGGAGGAGGAGGAGGAGGGGGAGGACGGGCGGCCGCGGCCCAGGCGGGAGAGGATGAAGTCGGACGGGGGCGAGCCGGCCAGCCCCCTGGCCTCCCCCACCCGGAGGCGCGGCAACAGCTGGGACAGCGAGCGCCACCGCGTGCCCCCGCCGCCGGGCCCCCGCCTCAGCCCCCCCCCCGCCTCCTCCTCCTCCCCCTCCACCCGGGACAGAGACTACGACGGGGACTCCTTCCTGGGCAGCCTGCTGGAGCGCAAGGCCAGGCTGCGGGGGGCGGGCCCGGGGCGGGGCGACCAGGACTCGGACTCGCCCTCCAAGCTCAGCTCCAAGCTGAGCGGCGGCGAATCCGGACGCTTCCGCAGCCGCTCGCCCAACGGGCGGCGGGAGACGGACTCGGCGCCCCCCTGCTCGGAGAGAGAGAGGGGCGGGGGCGAGAGAGGCGGGGGGGAGAGGGGAGGGGGCGAGAGAGGAGGGGGAGAGAGAGGAGGCGGTGAG
This sequence comes from Gadus chalcogrammus, assembly GCF_026213295.1. Lineage (NCBI taxonomy): Eukaryota > Metazoa > Chordata > Actinopteri > Gadiformes > Gadidae > Gadus > Gadus chalcogrammus. The sequence goes on from NC_079425.1 coordinate 4,570,399, forward strand.
AGAGGGTGGGGGGAGAGAGGAGGCGGAGAGAGGTCCTCGCCGCGACCGGCATCCAGCCAGACTTCTAAATCCTCGGCGCTCGCGTCGTCCAATCGCAGAGAGGATCCCCGGGACAAGCCCCGCAAGACGGTAAGTGGCCTGCGGGACGTTAAACTGATGCATTGTGGGTAAGGGAAACGATTGTATTGCTTGCATGGCCATTTTGGTTGACGTATAGTTTCGCTTCCCATAATCCTGTGGGGTCCGTCCCTGGTGGTTCAAGTGCTTTTTATTGTGCTCTCGACAGGTCAGGTTCACATGCTACCAGAGTGAGCGCTAGGTAGAACCTCTCGCTATGTTAATATCTAACCATATTAACAAGACACACCCTGTCTGGTGACCCTGCCACCCCCTGCTCCCCCGACCAAACCTGGGTCATAGAAGGTTCAACAATAGGAGTCAAGATGTTCTCAACTCAAGGAACGTCAGCAAACGTTCCTTTTAAGCTCAGCTCAAGCTCATTTAAAGCCTACAAACTAAACCATATTTAGGGGCCTGAGTCCACATAGCGTCTTTTTCATAGCGCCTGCGCTTTTCTTCAAATGTTTCCAACGAGGAGTGTATGCGGCCGCATGTGGAAGCCTGGACAGAAAGCACGTCTTTATGTAAATTGTGATCTAACATTCATTTTGGAAAAGAGTAGCTTGCTGGATATAAATCCTAGCTGTACAGTTAGTCGCTTTCACAAATCAAAAACTGTCATGTTTGTGTCTGCATACGCTGCTTATTGTATTATGGATGCATAACAAGAAGCTATCGCCACGATGTTGAGCTAGTAGCTGATGAGCTTACATGGCTAGTTGTCATGAAACTAGTAAACAAACGCTTCATGCCAGTGCTTCCCAGTGCTTCCCAGTGCTTCCCAGTGCTTCCCAGCGCCATACCAGCGCATTTCTGCCAGAAAAAAACAGGCTATGTGGGGACCGGCAACTACATGTCCTTAAGCAGCTGCTCTTATCAAAAGTGGTTTGGAACAATCAAATAGGATGTCCCACTGCATGATACTCAACCGAGAACATGGATATGACCCAGGTTGATAGGGTAACCCAAGCTAAGGTTTGAATCCGCTACGTCTCGCTGTCTCACTCCGACTAAACACCATTCTGTTCTCTGTGTGGTTCTACTGCTGCGGCTCCGGTGTCTTCATCTCAACGTGTTTCTGCCCCACCCCCCCCCCCCCCCCCCAGAACACACTGCTTAGCCGGGACTCCCTCATCGTGTGAGGGGGGCCGAGGACGACCCGGAGGGTCCGGTCCTCAGAGGACCTCTGGTGGGGACTGAGGGGGGAGGAGGAGCGCAGGCCTGGTCCTCAGACGGGGCCCGAGAGGGGCCGACGTCAGACTCCGACCCTGAGAGGAGAACGCGACCCTGGAGGGCGATTTGAACCGATGAGCTGACAGTTGGAGGAAAGCAAGGACACTGTACATCGATACATACGCACACACACACAGACACACACACACAAGAACACGCATACATACACACGCACACACACACACACATGCACAAACACATACACCACACAAAGATAAACATAAACATACTATTCACTCATACATAAACACACAAACACACATTCATACATACATATACACACACACACATACTGTAAAGTCATACACATACATATTACAGACGCAATCGCACGCACACCCACAAGCACATACTTTACACTGAAAACACACACAGACACTTAAAACACAAAAAACACTAATTGTTATAAAAACAGCTTGTTTCACACACACACACACACACACACACACACACACACACACACACACACACACACACACACACACACACACACTACTAGAAGCCAACAAGCATAGGCAGACACACATCCTCTGAAAGACACACTTGTCCACCAGCCACACAGAAGCAGTGGCGTCCCGGGAAGATGATGTCATCGCTGCTCAGTAGCAGTAGCAGTAGTGATGCCGTCGCTGGCTGCTCCGCATGGCTCCGTGATGTCATGGCAACGGTGGACTCATGCCGGGTCCCCCCTCGAGACTCTTTTCAGCCGCTCCTCCCCGTCCGTCTAGAAGCCAGCCTGTACTGGGTGGGTTGTACTGGGAGCACACTGGGAGCGCCTCCCAGTACAATGCAACCATTCAGTGTGACGTGACGACGCGCTCGCTGCAGGCTATGGCGGCGGTGGCACGGTGGCGGTGTGTGACAGGGCGGTTACTATGGACCCACCACTTGAGACGTGAGACACTCCGCTCCCAACGCACGCACACACACACACACACACACACACATGCACACTCCCTCGGCGTGTCGCCCTGTGTCCATCATGCGCACGCACGCTCCACGAGGTCTAAGTACCATTGATTACTTTCCAAACGAAACATAGAAGGGTAAAACATTGGGAATGTATTCCCAAACCGCCCAGGAACACTGAATAGTATTTAACATTTTGTCATTTTTACAGATTATTTTATCCAAAGCGACTTACAGTGAATTCAGATACATGTCATTAATGGACGTCAGAGGAGAGGAGGCACCTAGCTCTAGCATGTCTGCAGGTAGACCGGGGAGAACGCCCTAACCATTAGGACATCCTTCTGTCTTTCTTTCTTTCTTATTTTTTTTTTTCCCTGTTGTGATGTGTTTACTAACTGAAACTTTGTAGATCTGTTTCCGGTCTGAGCGGATGCCGGTCTGTATTATATGGGTGCTATATACACACAGCTCATTCCAGGTGTTGTCATGTGTGAGCTCATTTCAGATTCACCTCCACTGCCTGAGGAACACAGCAACTCCTCAATGTGTTGGGACTACAGGGTACTAGCGGTGTAAATCACAACACAACGCCTATACTGGTCCTTCACTTAGCTCTACTGGGTTTCATATTCTGCGGTCACCCATGTGACTCGTTACAAACCCCCTCTCCCCCCCCCCATACCTCAGACTCACCTCCACAACACAAGAGAGACCACAACTCATCTTGAGTCCAGGGGGGCTGAGCCGAGGACACCAGCCTGTATGGGGCATGTGCAGCCACCCTGATGTGCGGTGGTCATTGAATCCTCAACATAATCCGTCTCTTTGTGACGGTGGTGAAGATGTGTTTCCTTCCAACGGTTTGTGCCAAGTGTGACACCATTGCTCATCAACCGTGTTGTCGTCTGTCCAGTTTCGTCATGACTCACGCTCTGTTCTGTGTGATCGACACAATGTGTTGTTACAGAGAACGTCCAGGTTTCTTTGAGCGCTGATGAATGAGTCCACCAGCTCCAGAATACGATGCATTAGAAGAATAGTAGATAATGATCTTTGTCTTTTCACTCCGACATAATCGTAACTGTGTGTTCAGCGATTTCTGATTTGTTTCAGCTGCCTTTTGCTTATCGTTGGACTGTCCTGTTGACAACTAAACAAACAGTGTTATCTGTAATCCAACTCACACCCACACACATGCCGACACACACACACACACACACACACACACACACACACACACACACACACACACACACACTATTTCTCTCAAACGTACTCACACACAGACACACACTTCTGCGGTAAGCGTTTGTTCATTCCATCCTTCTCACTGCAAAGGAATTGTCTCTGGTGTCATCTACATGCGTGATTGTTATGTGTTTATGAGAGAGAGAGAGAGAGAGAGAGAGAGAGAGAGAGAGAGAGAGAGAGAGAGTGAGAGAGAGAGAGGGATAGAGGAAGAGACAGAAAGACAGAGAGAGAGAGAAATGACTCTTTAGTTTCGTGTAAAAGTCACAATGTGTCCATTGTAGGAATGACAACATGTCCCTGTTTACAATACAACTAGTTCAATATGATCTCTAAACACTGGCACGCAATTACAAATATACACGCACACACACACACACACACAACTGCTACTTAACCAGACCCTCTGCTAGTGGACTAAACCATGTCGTCCCCTAGTTATTTATTAACGCTCTCTTTGGTGTCTTGGTTTACAGCCAGCGTTTGTTTACCTTCTGCAAGTGGTTCGTAAATAAAGACGTGAAAGCTCTCGACTGTGTTGTCTTCAGCCGTTTTAAACTCTGCAGGTGATGGTGTTGAACCTGGGGAAGCAAAACAGACACACACAATGTTGTGTGGGTATGTCTGTGTTTATATTGTGAGCGTAGTTTGTGCACGTACGTATGTGTGTGTGTCTGTAGACTCTACTAGATGAGGAGGAGGACTTGACTATATCTCCAGCTTCTGACTATTCCAGGAATGTAGCTCAACAACACCCCAGGAACTCCGAGACATAGTCATCATGTGACCATGACATCAATGGGATGATAATGTAAAAAAAAATACTTTCTTTCTTCCTTCCTCCCCCCCTCTCTCTCTCTCTCTCCCTCTCCCTCTCCCTCACCCCCTCCCCCTCTCTCTCTCTCTCTCTCTCTCTCTCTCTCTCTCTCTCTCTCTCTCTCTCTCTCTCTCTCTCTCTCTCCCTCTCTCTCTCTCTCTCTCTCTAATTAAACTTCAATCGGCACATGACTTCTTTGGTGAACAGCGCCACCCATGCACTATAAGGACATGCACAAACTTACCCGCGCGTTGCACAATCATACACGCCCTGGCGCACACACACGCACTCACACACACACAAAGTTTTACAGCATTATTATGTTCGTGAGTGTAGAATGGTTTTAGAATAAATCGATTATAGGGCAACAGGAATTTAAAGTATTTACTACGTACATTGTCACAGCGTTGATGATAAACACCTTTGCAGTCTAAATAAACCATGGATGGAGATACCATTGACGTATAGTAGATAACACTTTGGCGTTACATTGGAATAAGTTTGCATAAATCGACCCCTCTTCATAAAGTGTGAGCGACCCTTAGTGGTACAAAATGGAAACTGCAGTGTCTAGACTCAAAACCAATCATAAAAAATCACCAATGTTTCTGGTAGGTAAACGGTTCATTTTAGATGATTGAAAACACGTTTTTCCTATTTGTATTTTATACATGTTTATATGTTTCAGTTTTGTAATTATGATAACCATTGAAAGGTAGGGTCTCCTACAGTGTCTGCAATACCATTGAGACGTACATGGTCACTTATAATCAATAATCAAACACACAAAACCTAAACTAAACCAACGGTTATAAAATGTGACTTTACTTGACAACAGCGGCGATGTGAGAAAACTGACACCGGTGCAGAGGAGGCAATACTGCCTACGTCATCATCACCGTCAGTATCTGGAGGCTACTTGTTCACCTGTTCACCTGTTTCGGGGCGTGGCCACAGAGGAGAGATGGGCATCACACAATCAAGATAACACACTATCCTAGACGAGGTCGAGCCAAGGAGCAGTAAAACAATCGCGTGTGTATTTTGACTCGGAATACCTTGGGGAGGGGGTCTCTAGAGTTGAACCACACTGGGTAGGCATATTAGGCCCACCTACCACGTCCAGTCCACGCTTCAGTCTGATCCGCGTCCCGGGTGGGCTGCGTCGTGTCCTGCACCATGCGCGGACTACTGCTCGCATGTTGCCTGTGCCTCCTACCCTCAGGTAGGTCATCATCACGGTTTTGATGCAAGGGGTCTTGCTTTCTTGTCTTTCATCTACAGATATCCTGCGACACCTTTGATAGCCACCCGTCCAATTTTGTCGTCGACATGATCCCTTTAGGTTTATGTTCCACTGTCGATATGTTTTCATTTATTTATTTAAAGAAGTCGGTGGATCAAACATGAATAAATAAAATAATCCTCCATCAAACTGTTGGCCAACTGGTATTGTTGTAGGCTTGCTCCAGTGTAACAGGTTTTTCTTCCTAGTTGATTTTAAGAGCTTATTGACGTATTTAACTCTAGGGCCTATAAAGGCTGTTGTGGTTTTTGCAATTTGATTTATCGTCTAAACGTTTGTCGATTAAGTTTAAACCCAGAGGTTAAAGAACTGTAGTCTATAAACATGTCAATGTTGCTGTTAGAGGTTTCGGTCTCGACTATTTCCTGCATTTGTCTCCTACTGGTTTAACTGGTTCTACCACATTGAAAACACAAACACTCACGCAGTCCGACACAAAGAAACATCTACCATTCCTGCTCCCTAATCATTCCTCTTGTCCTTGCTATGCCTGGAAGGCCTAGTCTATAGGCCAAAATAAACTATGACGTTGGCTCATGACAAAACTCAAACGAATGCTAAATAACCAGACTTCTTTTTTAGAGCACCGTTTTAACATTCCCAAATGCCTTGCAAATGTGATTTGACTGTCAAAATAAAAGCAAACTGATCATATTTAATAAATGACCAAATATACTGAAACAAACCGAAAAATAAGTACAATGCCAAAAAAAACAACAACGTGACAATGTGAATTGACTGTCAAAATAAAAGCTAATTAGTTGCAAATCAATTAAAATAAGTACAAGGCCAATTCCTTAATTATGAACGACCAATGTGCCAAAGGTTGACCTGCGTGTTTGCGTGTCCCCCCCCCCCTAGTGGTGAGGGGCATCCAGGTGAACGTGCCCCAGGCTGAGCGCAGCACCATGCTGTTCTCCTCCGTCATCCTACGCTGTGACTACTCCACCTCCGCCAACGCCCAGAACGTCCTGGTGACCTGGCGCTTCAAGTCCTTCTGCAAGGACCCTGTCCTGGAGTACTACTCCACAGGTAACCCTCAGACCACACCTGCACAACACAGAGATGTTACCCGGGCTCGGGCTGATGGGGCCTCATAAGAGAGGTTACACCACAGAAAAAGTATCACAGTAAAGAATGAGTTGTAAGTGTTGTTTACATGAGCTCTACCATATTCTGCCTTCCAATTAAGGATGTAAGTTAATTGGTCAATGGTAGTTAGCAAACCCTTTTTTACCATCATTTAATTGATTTGTGAATATTTTTTCGCTTCATTTAATTACAATGAAAGAGGCTGTCGTCTCGGTCAGACAGTATATATGCTGTTCATCAAGCAGCAGGTAAGGGTTAGACAGTACAGAGACAGGTCGTTATGGGGGCAGTTAGGGGTTAGACGGTACACATGCTGGTCATTGAGGAGCAGGTAGGGGTTAGACAGTACACATGCTGGTCATTGAGGAGCAGGTAGGGGTTAGACAGTACACATGCTGGTCATTGAGGATAAGGGAAGGATTGGACGGTACAGAGGGGTCATTATGGAGCAGTTCGGGGTTAAACGATACAGGGACGGGTCATTAAGAAGCAGGTAGAGGTTAGAGTATTGGCATCGAGAATGTCTACAGGTAGCCTGTGGACACTGGGGATTTAACTTTTTAGTTTGGGAGTCCTCGACCATTCTATCCTATCCTGACCGATAACACCCACATGCCTGTGTCTTCCTGTTTACAAAGCCAGTAGGATGTTGATTCAGTACTGGTGGCCTTTTTTTTTTTTTAACATTTCTTTCATCACAGCAGGAGAATATGATGCGAAACCTGTTCCAACACAAGTGTTTCTCACCATTGCCATGTTCTGACTCATTGCCGTGCGTGCGTGCGTGCGTGCGTGTGCGTGTGCGTGTGCGTGTGTGTGTGTGTCAAGCATTTCACCGCCGTGAATGACTTATACTTGTTGGTCTCTAATGTGCCCGGAAAAAAATACACTTGAAACTGAACAATAACAGGAACATTGAATACATTCATATTCAGTGCAGATGTCTTATGTGCTTTACTGTAATAAAAAATGGTCATTGCATACTATAAACAATTATTTGACATGACGTACCCCCCCCACACCCCTCTGTGGTCCCTCAGCCTACCAATCGGCCCTCTCACTGGGGCAGGACCCGTCCAACGACTGCCCCGACCGCATGAGGACCGTGCGCGTGGTGATGCAAAAGACGGGCTCCAACGAGGCCATCCTGGGAGCCGAGTACCGCGAGAGGAAGATCTCCATCCAGAACAGTGAGTTCATCGTGCTCTCACAGCTATTCGAAACGTTGAATCACAGGTTTACACATCGGCACCTGTTGCAGCCCCCTCACGCTGGAAGGTGGGATCCCTCTTCTGGGTTCCTTCTCGAGGTTTCTCTCTCTGTCTCTCCCACTCTCACTCTGTCTTCCTCTTTCCGTCTGTCCGTCTGTCCGTCTGTCCGTCTGTCCGTCTGTCCGTCTGTCCGGCTGTCCGGCTGTCCGGCTGTCCGGCTGTCCGGCTGTCCGGCTGGCCGGCTGGCCGGCTGGCCGGCTGGCTGGCTGGCCGGCTGGCTGGCTGGCTGGCTGGCTGGCTGGCTGGCTGGCTGGCTGTGTCTCTCCCTCCCTCTCTCTCAAGTGAAACTCCAATAATCACATGAGAGCACCTCTTAGGTAAACAGCAGCACCCATGCGATATAACAACACGCACGCACGCAAGCAACCATGCACGTAGAAACAAATACAAAGAATGTACATTTGTTTAAAAGTTAAGAATCACCGGTTCAGGGTTAAGGACCGGTAATGTCATATAATGTGGGTCTTTGGCTATAACTGTGATTATGGGTTACACACATGTGTATCGATTTTAATTTGTCTCAATCGCTTTCTCACTCTCCACATTCTTCTGCAGTCTCAGCTACAGCGTATGTGTTTCGGACCGTTTAGACCATGTTAAAACTGGTTGATCGGTCGCTGTTCCACCTCACCTTGACTAGTTTGTAAACTGGTTTTGCTTCCTGTCCTTATCAGTAGAAAACTAGGTCATGTTTTCTCTCTCGCATAACTTGTTACTTCAAAATATTTTAGAGATAAAATACCAAGCCCAAACGTTCAGATGCTAGGCATTGCAGACTGTTAGCATTATTAATGTGTGTTTGTGTGTGTGTGTGTGTGTGTGTGTGTGTGTGTGTGTGTGTGTGTGTGTGCGCGTGCCCGCAGTGGCTGACCTGGTGATCAACGAGGTCATGTGGTGGGACAACGGCGTGTATTTCTGCGCTGTCGATGCGCCGGGAGACACGTCAGGAGACAACGACAAAGAAGTCAAACTCATTGTTTACCGTAAGAATGTACCCTCCTAAGTATACATACACGCTCGTTAATAAACATTCCCTCCTAAAATATTGAAATGCTCCAAAAATATATTTACTCTTGATCTGTCACGTTGCGTTCTGATTTTTTCTTCTCCGGTTCATTAAGGGGGCTCAGGGGATTGACCCCTATTAGTAGTAGTGCTGGTGAGGGGGTTCCACTCCAATCCCAGAGGTTCTGGGTTCGATTCCACTGTCCACCTGTAGGCATCCTAGAGAAAGAGCCCCCCTTACTCCTACCTGCTCCTCAATGACATGGATCTGAATTCACTGTTCGTGACTTTGGATAGACAAAAAAAAAGAAAAAAGACTTAATCGTAACACCCTCCTCCTCCTCCTCCCTCTCCTCCTCCTCCTCCCTCTCCTCCTCCTCCTCCTGCTCCTCCTCCCTCTCCTCCTGCTCCTCCTGCTCCTCCTCCTCCTGCTCCTCCTCCCTCTCCTCCTCCCTCTCCTCCTCCCTCTCCTCCTCCTCCCTCTCCTGCTCCTCCTGCTCCTCCTCCTCCTCCTCCTCCTGCTCCTCCTCCCTCGCCTCCTCCTGCTCCTCCCTCTCCTGCTCCTCCTCCTCCCTCTCCTCCTCCTCCTCCTCCTCCTCCTCCTCCTCCTCCAGACTGGCTGACGGTACTCCTCATCGTCCTGGGAGCCCTGCTCCTCATCATCCTCTTGGGGGTCTGCTGCTGCCAGTGCTGTCCTCAGCGCTGCTGCTGCTACATCCGCTGCCCCTGCTGCCCGGAGCAGTGCTGCTGCCCCGAGAAAGGTACACACACGCGCACGCGCACGCACACGCGCACACACACGCAAGCACTCGCACTAGCTAACGTCCCATAAGGTTTGCGCACCCTGCATGTCATTCGGTAGGGTGCTTTTGAAAATGGTCCCGGGCTGTCCCCGACTACAGATTTCTTGAGGCGACTAAAAGCAATCAATCCCGACTATTTATCCACTTCATAAATCTTAATTATTTATTTTTCATATTTAAGAAATGTCATAAGTCACAAATGGTGTCGGCTCTTAACCATTGATGCATTTCAATTCTACAATCAAGTCCAGTTATGTAAAAAACATGTAATCAAATACACAGTCCATATCTCAACGAGTAGGCCTAATCGTTCTCAGGCTCTGAATGTACACAAACAACGTCTTGTTAGTTTTAGGCAAAAGGTAAGCCTGGAGAGACTATGATATCAATGTAATACTTGGAATGTATGTCAAAACATGCAGCCACTCAACACAAACCTCAGCCCCGCGACGATGAAGACCCAGTCTTTTTTTGTGGGAACCATTACACCCCTAAAACACACACAGTACAGCTGAAAGACACACACACACACACACACACACACACACACACACACACACACACACACACACACACACACACACACACACACACACACACACACACACACACACACACACACACACACACACACACACACACACACACAACACGCTGAGAAAGGTGACGCACACACAAAACACGCTGAGAAAGGTGACGCATGGCCACTGAATCCCGTTCTTCCTCTGATGTATGGTCAAATGTGTGTCGATGTTGATTCCAATTATTTGTGTGTGTGTAGCGGTGATGCAACATCGTATGATCAAGGACGCCCAGAAGGCCATGGCTCCCTGGATGGGAGGTCAGCACATCTATGCACCAATGAGCCAACATTCTTCCCAGAAGAATCCCCTGCTTTACGCAGGTTCGTTCTCTCTCTTCCTCTCTCTCGCAAGCACACACTCGCGCATTCTCAAGCACACACTTGCAGACACACACACGCACAAAAAAACAACTAAACGGTTGTCTCTGATTGGCTCCTCTCTCCAGGCTCCTCCGCTGGGCACATCCCCATGAACCCCATGCCCCTCCCTCCCCCTCAATCCATGGGCTACAGCATGCCCCCACCCAGTAACTATGGCAACCAGACCCCAGCTAACGGCCAGATGTTGGACTACATGGAGAACCAGATGAGGGGGATGGACATGAGCAGCCCGATGCTGCAGGTGAGACACTGAAATGGGGTTGCACTCGTCCTTCAATTGATGTTCCTTCTCTGCGCATTAGTTTGTGCTTTCTGTGCTTTCCTCTTGAGAGACGACACTCACCTCTACGAACCCCTCTATGTTCCCCCAGCCGCAGCCCATGCACCCCATGCACCCCATGCAGCACAACCAGATGATGGGTCCCCCCGCCCTCTCCGTCCCCTTCTCCCCGGGGCCCCCCAGCATGCTCTCGGCCCTCAACGACGACGGGCCGGCCGAGCGCCGCGTCATCACGCTCCCGCCAATCAGGGAGCAGCCTGCAGCCCGGATGCCTCCCAGGGCGCCCTTGACCCGCCCCCCCAGCTCCAGCGCCAGCAGCCGCAACGGCGGCGGCGCCTATCGCCGTGACGACGGAGGAGGAGGAGGAGGAGGAAGAGGGGGCCGCCGCCCGTCGCCGACGCGGTCCCGGGCCATGTCGCGGAGCTTCAGCCAGGACTCCCTGGACGGGGGGAGCCGTGGGGCCCCCAGCCGCAGCGGGGACCTGGGCCGCCTGCGCTCCCGCTCCCGGGACGACCTGTACGAGACCCGGTCCCGCGGGAACTACTCGCCGCCGGCCTCCCACCGCTCCCGGCGGGACTCCTGGAGCTCCGACGACGAGGACAGCAGCCGGAGGGGGGGAGCGGCGAGGAGAGGAGGAGGAGGAGGGGGAGGAGGAGGAATGTGGGTAGATAATCCGCCCAGCTACACGGAGTATGAGCCCGGGTCGAAACCCGGCAAGCGGAGGAACGAGCGCCTCTCTGTAAGGCACTCACTGCTGTAGTCACACACATGCACGCACACGCACATACACACACACACACACGCACACGCGAGCGCGCGCACACACACAAGACTACACAAACGACTACACAAACGCACACAGGACTTCTCAAATACACACAGGACTACACATACACACAAAGGACTACACGTAGGAGTGTACACACACACTCCTCATGGTTGAGCGCACCCCTTACTTTCAAATACATCACTTCTGCATCCACATGCTTTTACAGGTGTTTCCTTAGAACACGCACGCGCAGTCCTATTGAGACACACACAGTCATCAATACACACAAAGTGTTGTTGTAGGTGCTGCCGGTAGAGTGGGTCTGAGGGGTGTGTGTGTGTGTGTGTGTGTGTGTGTGGAGCATGCCTCTAAAGTAAGTGTGTTTCTCCAGGATAAGAGTTTTCGGAGTGGGACAAGTGTGGTCATCTGAGCGGACTGAGGATGCCCTCGTAAGGTCAAACAGAACTTTTTTGTAGAGTTGTATTCTGTCCAAATCGAGTAATGACATTGCTCAATTTTTTTTTTTTAACCTTCTTAAATGGCGTGCATGTATATGTGTATGCATATACACGTGTATAAATATAATACATGTGTATGTGTATATATATGTATTATATTTTGTATATTTGTGTGCATGTGTGTTTTTATGTATATGGCATGGGATACATTTTCTGGTATCCTCAAAAATAAATGCTTTTCAGTTTTTACCTAGTTTCTTGATTTGTTTGTAGTGCCTCCTGGTGGTTCAGTCCAGTTTTGAAAATGTAGTTTTTTTTTTATAATATAATTTTTTAAAAACTTAAACTTTCATATTAGCATATGTTGTTGTAATGCAAGATAATTGTTTTAACCATGTCCATGTAGGATACAGCCATTGTAACTATGTTGAATTAATTTTGTACAATATGTTTATTTATTTTTAACTCGGTTGCAATAGTTATATTAAACTGTTTATTGTGTGTGTACATTACAGTATAGGGATATATACCCAAAATTTGTGCTAACAGCAAAATGGTATTGTTAATTATTTGGGGTTGTTACAAATAAAAGCAATATTACGTCTTGGGATATACATTCTACATATTGTGATGTTTCAAGTTGAAACAACCTATAGTTCTTCTTAGCTTTTCCTAATTATAATGTTGTGTAGTGGTTAGGGTGTTGGAATCAACTGGGTTCGATTCCCCATGTTCAGTCTACCTGTAGCCTTCGTGGTGTCCTGGTCTTCACAGAAGCATAGATCATCCCCTTGTGGGAGTACAGTATATTAAATTCAGGTCGTGCCTGGACTTTTTAAGACAAATGCTTGTAGGCACATATAAACCACCACTACAACTTTTTATTGTATGTATTATACAATTAATGTAAATAAATTAGCATTAAAAATGGAAATTTAGACAGACATTTAATATTGAAAAAAAAAATCAAATACCATGACAAATACCATCAAATGTAATAAATATAAACGCTGTGTTATCGAGCTCAAGTATAGACGGACCTTATTAATTTAACTACAAACGAACGGTTGTAGCCTACAGCACTGTTTACTCATTAAACAATAAAGGCAGTGATCAATCTAATCCTTTCAAAAGCCATCACTCAGACCAACCAAGTACAGACCTCCAACTACAGTCCGTGGTGATGTACTAGGACCAGGGGACCCCCACACACGGTCCGTGATGATGCACTAGTGACCAGGGGACCCCCACCATTGACATGACTACACCGCCTCGGAGGAAGAAACTGCGACTGTGCAGTAAACACACGACGTCGCGCGCTGATGACGTGCGAGGGGAAGAAAGTGCAGGTCTGCCACGTCGGTCTCTGTGCGGTGCAACACTGTTGCTCACTCTTGACACAAGTATAACTTTAATACCGTTTCTCCCGTGATCGGAATACAAGCCACGGCGTCGGGAGTTTATCAACGCCTACCGGGACGTAATTGGGAGTTTTGAGACAATTTGAAGAAGCGAAAGGCGACCGGAATGTTCTCCGTTTGGACTCGTACGGCTGCTGGAAGTACCTCAAGTGACTGATGCATCTTCGACTGGTGCACCACCCGCATGTTGTTGAGACGGTGTAAGTCAAGGCATATTCACTTTTAACATGCGATCTCCCAACCCCAAAAAACCAACTAGTGGTGGCTTGATTGTGCAGGCCACTGCACACCCCGAGTGCTCCACTAGTGATCTGAGCTGATCTCAAGTACAAGTTGTGCCATCCAAGTTTCCACCAGATGTCTACATGCACAGCACTGCATGCTCTCCAGGTTCACTACAGGTAGGGTCCATTGCAGGTGAGTGGACGCGTGTCGTTGCACGCTTCTGTGTAGGAGACGCGGAACACAGCCTCAAAACAACGCTCGAGTCCAAAGGTTTTTTTGGAGAGGTCACTTGATTGAAGGCTACTGGTTTAATTTGCAGACTTCTTCCAAGTAGGGAAACGCCTTCTGCAGTCTCACGTTGTCAGTTCCTATTTTCGCTCTATTGAGTTGAACGCCCAGTTAAAGTTCCTTGAGGGCACACTTGATGCAGTCGAAGTTTAATAGTAAAGGTATAGTTATGCTATTCTGTTTTAGATATGTGCCATTCTATAGTGGCTCCATCCTTTATGCGGCTATCATTTAACTTAAATACTCATATCTAATAGAAAAACGAGTGAGTTTCTTCAGCTGTTTCCCATTCTGACATGGACTGGGAACCAAAACAATAGCTTTGATCATTGTATGGCTCCCTCTAACATCTGCAAAGCTCCATTTCCTGTTTGTGTTAAAGATGTTGTTTTCTCTCTCTCTCTCTCTCTCTCTCTCTCTCTCTCTCTCTCTCTCTCTCTCTCTCTCTCTCTCTCTCTCAGGGACCCTGTTGTATACGGTCGACCATTGAGGAGGAGGAGCACCAGGGAGGAGGGGGGGGGAGGGACTGTTGGCTGGTGGTTGCCGGGGTAACCGGGGACCATGCCGGGGGGCCGCAGGGGCCCCAGCAGACAGCAGCTGAGTCGCTCTGCTCTGCCGTCCCTGCAGACCCTAGTCGGGGGGAACCTCAGCAACGGCACGGGCTTCAGGAACAGGTGGGTCACACGCACTGATACACACACTGATACACACTGATACACGCTCTGATGCACACACTGATACACGCTCTGATACACACACTGATACACGCTCTGATACACACACTGATACACGCTCTGATACACACTCTGATACACACTCTGATACACACTCTGATACACACACTGATACACACTCATACACGCACTGATACACACTCTGATACACACTCTGATACACACACACTGATACACACACTGATACACACACTGATACACATATTCAGACACGCTCATACACACACTGATGCACACTGATACACACACTGATACACCCTCACACACACTCGCATACACGCATACACATACTCATACACACACTGTTACTCACACACACTCGTATACACGTCACACAAGCTTACACACACTCGTACACACTCTCATACACACTCACACATACACTCGTAGAGACATACACACTCGAAGACGCATCGTACACACTCGATGACGCATCGTACACACTCGTAGCATAATGCACCGTCATAAATACACAAACTCACACACACTCTTAGACACATCATACACACTCCCACACACACTCGTTGACACATCGTACTCAATCAAACACATGCACTGGTACACACATCATACACACTCTTAGATGCATCATAGACGCCCATACACACACTCGTAGACGCATCATGCACACTCCCACACACACTCGTAGACGCATCATGCACGCTCCCACACACACTCGTAGACGCATCATAAACACATGTACACGCATAGTACACACTCGGTAGACACATCAAACTCATACACACACTCGTAGACACTATCCGTCAAATACGCAGCAGTAGTCACCCTGGCCAATGAGGCAAAGCCCATGTGAATGACGTGTACGACCCATGTTTGCGGAGTAAAACCAACATGCCAACTGCCGCAGAGCCATGACCTAGTTTAGCTGTCTGTCACATGGACCATATATCTCTCAAGCACCCAGCTGCAAGTTGTGGCTGGTGCGTGTGCGTGTGCGTGTGCGTGTGCGTGTGCGTGTGCGTGGCATCGACTGAGAGAAGTGTCTTGGAAAGTTCTATGTAAATGTAAAGTTTATTCGATGCATTTCATTTGTATTGAAGGGCTCGCAGTACGTCCGGTGATCCCACCTTAATCTAGTTGGACTATAGACCGGTACAGTACTGTACACGCGGTTCCGTCTGTCTCTAGCTACATGTCTCTACTGTACACACAGTTCTATCTCTCTGTTTGCAGTATCTTTGAGTCTATCTGTCGGTCCCCAGGAAGAGTAGATCAGTCAGTCTGTCTCTAGGAACAGTAACTGAGTCCGTCTGTCCGTCCCTGTGCGCAGTAAGTCAGTCCGTCTGTCCCCAGGAGCAGTAACTCGTTCTGTCCGTCTGTCCGTCCCTATGCGCAGTAAGTCAGTCCGTCTGTCCCCAAGGAGCAGTTACTCGTTCTGTCCGTCTGTCCGTCCCTGTGCGCAGTAAGTCAGTCCGTCTCTCCCCAGGAGCAGTAACTCGGTGGGGCTGTCGGCTCCGCCCCTCTCGGCGCTCATCACCCCGGAGCCGGTGCGTCACTCCAAGATCCCCGAGCTGCCGTTGGACAGCAGCCTGGTGTTTGAGTTCCTGCTCTTCCTCTACCTTCTGGTGGCGCTGTTCGTCCAGTACATGAACATCTACCGCACGGTGTGGTGGTACCCCTACAGCCAGCCCGCCGCCTCCACCTCGCTGGTACGCACAACAACACACTTCGAACTTGCTTAAATTCAACTTTATTTGTGTAGCCCTTAATCACCGGCACAGTCTTTTAAGGGCTTAACAGGCCGTGTGTTGTTTATGACACTCCCCTGACCCTAGCCCCCCGGAGGGCAAGAACAATGGACAGGAGTGCATTGGGTGCCATAATTGAGCGACACGCGTACATATATACAGGCAAAAGATTTTAAATCGGTGATGGGGGGGCTGGCCAGTTAACCATGATGGTGAGAGAGTCCAGGCATCCAGTCGCAGTCAGCGCAACACGCTAGAACAGACTAACAGAATGATAAATTAGAAGGCATACTCGAAATGTAGATTGCTGCTAATTTACTAATGACACAGACAAGCACGAACAATCACGCATCGATACAATCAGACACAGAAACATTATCATGATCAGACAGACACTTGAAGCAATAGCTGCAAGCACACCGACAGACATCCTTGTAATGGCTGATTCTGACTGGTCGGTCGCCAGTGATGTCACTTGCCTGTTCTTGGATTGGGAGTTACAACAAGAGCCAGCAAGAAACAACAAATGCAATAACTCAAAGTGTTGAGTAGGTGTTGTGGTGCAAGATGTCTAAGTCTAACCCATACCTGCCCATTGATGACATGTTCATGTAACTAATATGCACTCCCTCAAATCAGAGGAGCTTGGTGTGTCAGTGACATAAATAGTAAAAGTTCCTCTTTAGTTAGTTGGAGTTAAATGCGCTGTATGCGTTAGAGGATTTGACATGTCCGCCGATATGCAGTTTATCCTGAGATGAGAATCAAAAAGATAGCGGGGTGTTGCTGGCTACCATGCCTGATAACCATATCTTAAATGGGTCTGTACTTGTAGCCAGTGTCTTGAGCAAGATGTCTTAACTTGTAGGATTTTACTTTGCGCTTGTGTCTGTTACAATATCAGTGTTTCCCCCAGAAAATGTCTTAGTCAAGGTGGTCAAAAGGCGGGGGGGGGGGGGGGGGCGGGGGGGGGGTTTGGGGTTTCGGTTAGAAAGACTATTGTTTTCAACAGTATCACCGATGCATTATTTATCTTTGTTTTTTGTACCTGATGGAAGTATGTTTTGTACTTTGTTAATGCATAATAATGAAAAACGAATTTATTTAAGAATTTATTTTTTTATACATTGGTAGTCAAGGCGGGAACCCTATTATTTTTAAGGCGGCCGCCTTAAACATACAGTGTTTAGGGAAACACTGAATATGTCTTTATCTTTACTCGTAGCTAGGAGGTTTGGTAAGATGTCGTTTTTGGTGGCCAATGTTTATCTGTACTAAGAGCTGGTTCCTGTAATAATCAGACTTTGCTTACATCTAGTAGTCGTGTATGTTATAAGTTTATCTCTGACCCAGCAGTCCAAATATGTTATGGCAGACTTTCTGGGGGGGGGGGAGTGGAGTTTCTCTTTGTTTCTTGTTTCGTTGCAAAGATAATCTACCGCAAAGAAGCTCAAACCCTATATAGGACCCACTTCCAGGAAAGGATGCAAATGTTGTTTACCCTCTCCCCTTGAAAACAATGAAAAATGAGTTCATTTTTTTTTTTGTCCCTGATGATCTGTGGTGGAGTATAAGTCACCTGGAGTGAATTCCAGTTTGAGTCACTCGGGGGAAATTACTCTGTTAGTTTCTGTTTCACGTTCGGTGAAACATTCCCAGGCTGCTGTAGTGTTGAAACCTTTTGCTTTGTTCTGCTTCCAGAACTTCCACCTGATGGACTACCACCTGGCCACCTTCATCACCGTCATGTTGGCCAGGAGACTGGTCTGGACCATTGTGTCTGAGGTAGGAGTGGAAGCGCAAGGCTGAATGAACGGACACAGCTGATCCAACATTGACATATTCATGCTCCTAGTGTATGTATTTCTATAACGTTTAAGGCGTTAACGTGGCCTCTTACGGATTCGGTGCATCCCATGGTAGTTTGGTCGGAGACCAACACGATGAATTCAAACAAGACGTTTAATGAGTCCTGTTCACGTGGCAGTGAACAAATCAACATACTGAGTTCCTTCTTGTGGTTCGTAGCTATGAAAGGCTAAGAGGTCATGAAATGAGTAGAGTGTGTGTGTGTGTGTGTGTGTGTGTGTGTGTGTGTGTGTGTGTGTGTGTGTGTGTGTGTGTGTGTGTGTGTGTGTGTGTGTGTGTGTGTGTGTGTGTGTGTGTGTGTGTGTGTGTGTGTGTGTATATTTCAGTGTGTGTGTCAGTCACTGAGAGGCCAGTTAGTTCCTGAGCACATTTGCCATGGGTATGAAACTGTTGCGTAAGGTGTTGGTCTTGGTGGACCGGAACCCTTTTCTGGATTGTAAAGCACCATGTATCAACCCTTAACAATACATAATGAAACGCAAAATCTTAATGAAAATCAAGGATATCTACTCTGCATTCGGAGCAGTTACGACAATATGGATTGTGCGCTCTGGTGGTTCTCTTAACTCCCTGCTACGTTGACGGGGATGAAAGCGCCCCAGCATAGCTGCTGAATCTAATTTGGCCAATTATTCTGGCTATCAGTTAATATTGTTCATTCATCATCCACTGAGATGGGTACAGTGTAGCTGCGTCAGAAGAGAAAGAGGAAGTTGTGGGAAGACTGCGGGGGATGAGTGCACAGCGAGCGATGAAGAGGAAGCGCTAAGAACAGAGCAGAAGCTATTTTAGTCGTCAACCGTTTGATTGTTCATCGTTGATGATTAATTGTGGGGAAAGTGTTGGGACAATTGACTGTTGAATGGGATGTAGGCACGATTTCGAGGGTATGATTTAGTTCTATGTCCTATATTTGGTTACAAATGCGTCAGCCCTTGGTGAGTGAAATGCTCTCGCTGAACAAGTTGTTCTGGTTGACTTCGCCTGCTTCTGTATATGGCCACTTAGTCTATCGGGGGTTATGTCAATCACATTCCCGTACAAAGCGTTATCCTGGCACCACCACTCACTACTCCCTCTCTATGGCTGCACATGGGAGCGTAACAGTTGGAAGTGCTTCTTTAAAAAGGAAACGAAATTCAACATTTCTGCCAGTTCTGACCAGTGTGGTGTGAACGTTGCATAACAAAACACAACACGCTATTTTGCATAAAGTTAAGCAAAGTAGTTCAACTTTGGTGCCCTTCAGCACTAACACTTCGCAGAGTTGCTATCTTTTCTACCGTAACTGCCGATCAAAATATTTTTTGTTGTGTTTGATTTTTCCTTTTCTCCCGGTCTCAGATGTATACTGTGAGAATCTCGAATTAACTAGGGGATGCCTAAAGCGTCTGTCTGTCTGTCTGTCCAGGTGTCTCAGAGAGGGGGCAGCTCTCTGGTGCGGTCGGGCCTGCTGATCACAGCACGTCTCTGCCTGCTGACGCTGTGTGGCTGGGTGCTCTGCTGGACGCTGGTCAACCTCTGCAGGAACCACTCTGTCCTCAACCTGCTCTTCCTGGGATACCCGTGAGTAGGACACATGCACGCTACACGGGACCAAAAGCACGCTAGACCAAACGCACGCTAGACCAAACACACGCTGGACCAAACACACGCTAGACTCTGGTCTATGTTGTCTATATTTCTCTCTCTCTCTCTCTCTCTCTCTCTCTCTCAGCTTCGGCGTGTACATCCCCCTCTGCTGCTTCCACCAGGAGGGGGCGGCGAGGAGCCACGCCGCCGCCGCCTCCGTCTGCGGTTACCACGGCGACCAGGGGCAGCAGGGCGACCTGGTGGCCGCGGCGGCCGAGGCGCCGTTCTTCCGGCCGCGGGACTTCCTCTTCCTGCTGCGGGAGAACCTCCGCGAGCAGTTCACCAGCCCGCCGCTGGCGCCCACGCACACCTGCCCCCCGCACACGCACACGCACACGCCGGAGCTGATCCGCGCCGAGGTGGAGGAGCTGAAGAGCGACTTCAACCGCCGCATCAAGGAGGTGCTGTTCAACTCGCTGTTCAGCGCCTACTACGTTGCCTTCCTGCCGCTCTGCTTCGTCAAGGTAAGGGCAGCGCATGGCCGCACTTATTGTATGTTTGTAGGTCCCGGCACTTAATGTACGTACTTATTGTAGCTTGTCCCTCCTGGCACTTAATGTACTCACTTATTGTATGTTTGTGCGTCCTGGGAATTGATACACTCACTTATTGTTTGTTGTACGTCCTGGCACTTAGGACAGGACTGCTTAGGTCAGCACTGCAGAGTTGCTCATCAGCTTCCCATAGAGACTCAAGACTCGCTTGTTCAGAGTTCACCTAGACTCTGCATAGCCTCCCCCCTCCCCCCCCCCCCCCCCCCCCCCCCCCCCACACCCCTTTTCCTCCCTTACTCTCCTAAATACACCCCTCTCACGCACTTATTATGTGCGTACGATTGTGTTGTGTTGCATCTAATCCCAGCGATCTGTGTTGTATACGACGAATGGGTTAACCTCGCAATTGTAAGTGCTTGGCTACTCTGCGACTCCGGATTTAATATCTGAGCGTCTGCAAAGTTTGTGTTGAATTTCAAAAACACGTTCTTTTTTATTTTTTTCCAACCCTTAAGAATCACATTAAGTCCATTTAGGACGTTTTGCGTGTCCTGCAACTCTGTCTATGGGGCACTGCTCTAGTTATAAGTCAAATAATAAGTAGAGGTGACGATGCGGTGATCGGGGGATTAACTGTGAAAGCGGAGAAAGAGGAAGTGGTGTAGAGGTGGGGGGTTGTATGAAAAACATTTGTTTATGAACGTTCATTTCACATTCAGTCGGGAGGTTGATCTACTGGTAAGGGTTTCGACTCCCAGTTGAAAGGTT
The DNA here is from genome assembly GCF_026213295.1 of Gadus chalcogrammus. NCBI lineage: Eukaryota > Metazoa > Chordata > Actinopteri > Gadiformes > Gadidae > Gadus > Gadus chalcogrammus. Next base: position 4,591,817 of record NC_079425.1, read on the forward strand.
CTGGCTTCATACTCCAGTGTCTATCATAAAAAAATATTCATATGGTTTCGGAACCAAACCCAAGGTTCAAAATGCAAAACAGATTAGTTTGAAATGTGCTCTAAAACACCTTCTGTCATAAAGTGACTAGGCTCACAAATCAAATTTTAGATTAGTAATCGTATACCCTCAAATCAGGGTGACTGGGGCCTTTCACTTTATTTTATTACACGTTTGTTTCGAGGACATCCTGTCTTCGAAAGACAGGAAGTCTTCGAAAGCAGAACCAAGGTTCTGCTGACGACATCAAATCAACACCGTGTCTGTTGACGCACACAAATGGGTTTATCTTTGCAAGACTATCTCCGTGACCAAACAGGTTTGGGGCGAGTAGGGGGATGGATAGCTGAGGTGCACACTGCTTTAAATAATTTCCTATTCAAATCAGTTTCTAGACTCGTGTGTGTGTGTGTGCTTGAAATCGCCGATCCATATCACACCCATCCTGTACCCCGAATCATGTTCATATGCGTTCACATCGGAGCACAAACCCAGGCAGCCGTACGGTAACCTCCTCCTCCCCCCCCCCCCCCCCCCCTGCAGAGCACGCAGTACTACGACATGCGCTGGTCCTGTGAGCACCTGATCATGGTGTGGATCAACGCCTTCGTGATGCTGATGAGTCAGCTGCTGCCGCCCAGCTACTGCGACCTGCTGCACCGCTCGGCCGCACACCTGGGCCGCTGGCAGAAGCTGGAGCACGGCTCGTACAGCAACGCACCCCAGCACGTGTGAGTGGCCCGCCCCCTCCGCCTCCCACTGTTTCTCCCCCTCTCCCTCCCTCTGTTTTTCCCTCTCTTCCTTCCTCCCTCCCTCCCTCCCTCCATTTCTTCCTCCATCTCCTTATCCTCTTTCTCCCTCTCTTCCTCCTTATTTCTCACTCTCTTTCTCCCTCTTTTTGCCTCTCTTTCTCCCTCTCCTCCCTCTCTCTTCCTTCCTCTTTATCTCTCTTTCTCCCTCTCTTTCTCCCTCTCTCTTCCTTCCTCTTTATCTCTCTTTCTCCCTCTCTTTCTCCCTCTCTTTCTCCCTCTCTCTTCCTTCCTCTTTATCTCTCTTTCTCCCTCTCTTTCTCCCTCTCGTCCCTCTCTCTTCCTTCCTCTTTATCTCTCTTTCTCCCTCTCCTCCCTCTCTCTTCCTTCCTCTTTATCTCTCTTTCTCCCTCTCTTTCTCCCTCTCCTCCCTCTCTCTTCTTTCCTCTTTATCTCTCTTTCTCCCTCTCTTTCTCCCTCTCCTCCCTCTCTCTTCCTCCCTCTCGTTTGCCCTCTTCCTCCCTTCTCCCTCACAGCACATCACATGGAATAGACAGTATATGGTTGTAATGATAGCATGAGGTTCGTCCACACACATGGATAACGGTAATGACAATACGTGTCCACACTGCCATTTACTATAATAATGGGGATTATGATGATGGTAATAATAAAATAACCGATGTTGGAACACATGTTGAACAAACTTCTTTAAAAAAAAAAAAAAAAAGCATTATTAAGTGCAAAGGGTTTTATCTATTGTACTGTAAAACATTACAGAAAAGCAAAGTTCTTCTTCTATCATAGAAGAAGGGACTAAGGGAACAAGTCACCAATGAATCAAGACAGAATTGTGTCTTTGAAGGTGTGTGTGTGTCACCTGGTGGTGTTTCATCATGCATTTCACACCATACTCAAGGTGTGTGTGTGTGTGTGTGTGTGTGTGTGTGTGTGTGTGTGTGTGTGTGTGTGTGTGTGTGTGTGTGTGTGTGTGTGTGTGTGTGTGTGTGTGTGTGTGTGTGTGTGTGTGTGTGTGTGTGTCCTGAGCAGATGGTCAGAGAGCACCATATGGCCTCAGGGGGTCCTGGTGAGACACAGCCGCAGCTTGTACAAGGCGGTGGGGACCTACAACGTGGCGCTGCCCTCGGACATCTCCCACTCCAGGTTCTACGTGAGTCCGCGGTTCTTGATCGTTGGAGACGGTTTTCAACGCAGTTCATTCAGTCCTTCGAGTTGCGGAGTTTGCGCGTGCTAGGCTAGCGCACGGCAACGGGGCAATGCTAGCCTGCTAATAAAACGGTCTTACCCACGCCACAGTACACCCGAGGTAAATCAATTATAACGCCAGGCTATAGATGTAAATGTCTGTGTTGATAGAAGGAAGTTAGAAATAAAACTAACCTCGCATCGCATGAATCCTCGCATTTTGAGGGACTACGTTCTCAGCAGCAGCGGAATTTAACATGGGTATCTGTCCGCCGCTGCCGTAGCCTACTACCGGCACTATAACACTGCTGCTGAGACACGGCATGTCCCTTAAAATGCAATGCTAGGTTGGTTTTATTTCTATCAACACAGACATTTACTTCGACCGTCTGGCGTTATAGTTTATTAGCCTCGGGTGTACTGTGGAGTGGGTAAGACAGTTTTATTAGCAGGCTAGCATTGCCCATTGCCGTGCGTTGGCCTAGCACGAGCAAACTCTGCAACTAGAAGGACTGAATGAATTGTGTTGAAAACCGTCTCCAATAATAAAGAACACCAAGGCTAACTTGGGAATCAGGCCCTGTGTCCCAAATTCCGAACTACCCCTTTAACCCTCAGAAGGAAACCTGAGGAAGAGGAGATTGGAGACGAGAACCTGTTCTTGCGCCCGGGGCAGGGTAGACCTGCCGTAGTTAGGGTGGTTTGACTGTTGGTTCAAATGCCAACGTTTGCCACCTACTTTTGGGTATCCTTGATGACCGCTCATTAATGGCCAAATGAACGAGTTACTAAGTGGCTTTGGTTAAAGCCGTGCTCTAAATCTCAAAAAAGTAAAAATTAGAATCAGAAAGGAAGCGAGACAGCAGCCGACGACCAAGTTCATAATTCTAAACGTGACTTTGTTGCAACACGTTTTTTTGCAACGTATCTCTCTCTCTCTTTCCTCGGCTAGTTCCTGTTCCACAAACCCCTCCGGATACTCAACCTGCTGATCTGGATCGAGTCCACCGTGGTGCTGTACCAGCTGTACTCCCTGCTGCGCTCCGAGCGCTGGAACCACACGCTCTCGCTGGGCCTCATCCTCTTCTGCAACTACTACGTGCTCTTCAAGCTGCTCCGGGACCGCATCGTCCTGGGCAAGGCCTACTCCTACCCCTCCTCCCCCGCCGCTCCCTCCTCCTCCTCCTCTTCCTCCTCCTCCTCCTCCTCCAACGGCCTGGGCCTCAAGTCACAGTAGCTGCCGGCTCCTCCTCCTCCTCCTCCTCCTCCTCCGAGACCTCCCCTTTGAACCTTTGGACGTAAACAAGCTCGGGGGAGATGGTGACGCAGGGGTTGCCATGGGAACGTGAAAGCGAGGAGGGGTGGGGGGGGGGCAGGCGTGGGGAGGAGCGCGGCGGACATGTGGGACTGTGAACTCACGGTTATGTTTTGATACGGTTCTATTTTCATGCGATGTTTATATAACTATTTAAAGAGTATTTTTTATTTTGTATACTGTCCCCCCCCCCGCCCCATCGCTCCAGGCGTTACAGAGACCCCGAGAGGACGTCTGTCGCATGTTGTGTTACGTTTCTTTTTCCGCATGCCGGCAGCACAGGACCGCCAGGTTTGATCTCACGAGGGGGGGGGGGGGGGGACTTCCTGCCAAAGATGTACCCCGCTGCCACGGGGGGGCGTCGGCCTGCAACGCCCGGCCCGTGTGCTCCCGGTTGGCTGGTTTGAGTTTAGATTGACTGTGGGGATCGATTCCTCGGTTCGGTTTAGATGAGCCGTTCGGGGAAAACTCTTGTGTTACGAAAGTATTTTTTTTTTAATCGGGTCGAAGCATCTGAATGAATTTGGTGCTCTGTAAAGACGGAGCCGTGTCTGAATGGGTCAGGAGTTTGAAAGCGTTTGAGTGTGAAGCCGAGGGCTTTCCTGTGCCTTTTGTGCACGCGAAGGCACCCCTCCTCACGCTCGTGCACTCTGAGGTCAGACCGACGGGTTTCGTTCTTTGCGTCTGTACCGCAAGGCAGCTGGGGCATCCTGTCTCACCGCATCCTGGCACCTCTAACACGTCTAACACGCCTGTCATAACACGCCTGTCATCACGCGACTAAGCCTGGCATGTTTAGTTGTCGTTATTCTTTGGTCGTTGCTAGAATACGGAGGAAAGAACGAGCGGTTAAGTAAGTTGTCTTTCCCGTGGACACCGGGCATCGCCAGATGTCCATTGCTACGTGATAGGTCGGTCTGCCCACACCATACATGGGCGACACAACACAGGCTGATGGCTATTGGTCATGTGTGGCACGGACTTCCTGGTGATCACGTTGGAAAGTAGCCCAGCAGAAAGGGGCGATGACGGCTGAAACTAAGTGAAATAGTTTCATTTTGGTCGTGGATTTCTCTACGGCCGTTTGTGTTATCCTCTCCCTCTACCAGAACGGTGTTAGCCAGCAGGGGCCACTCTGAGGCATGACACAGATTCTCTGTTTTGTTACTTCTTACGCTCTGATCTCCCGCAATCTTTTAAACGGTGCGTTTCCTGCGTCTCGGCAGTGACATCGTCATTGTGCCACCACTCTCTGTGGTGAGGGATTCCCTGCCCGCTGGCGTTCAGCTCATCACCTACATCTCAGTATAAATTATACAGCTCAGTATGCGGCCCACGTTGGATGAAACCAAAGTACAATCCTCTTTCAGGAGGAACTTCAACATCGAAAGCGACCAAATCGCTGCCTGTGGAAAGTGTTCCGGTCATTCCTTCGCTCTGGTGCAGTCAGGCGTTTGTGTGTGTCATGTATTGACCTGTGATGCATGCGTAGGGAACCTCGAGGATGACTGTTGTGCCATAGATGACTGTGTCTCAGTCACACCGAGTGAGTAATGAAATTAGTCTCTCTCTCTCTCTCTCGCTCTCTCTCTCGTTGAATGTATCAAACATGGCGGTTCAGTGGGGCTGTTCAACTGGCGTGCTGTGTTACGGAGACCGAAGGTGTATCTGTCGGCTCTGCCCATATGGTCCCAGTGTTTTATTGTCTACTCCTGTGTTGTGCGCCCTGATTGGCAACTGGAAGCCAGGGCTCGGCTTCCAGTGAAAGAGGATGACTGGTTTCACCTCTTTTGAAGCAGGGCCCTCGCGGGAGCCATTTGGTTGTATTTTTCTCGTTGTTTCTTCTGGACCGCATCCTGTATTTTTGGTTTGGTTCGATTTTTTGAGAATCCTGAGAAACGCTGTTGGCTATTTGAATGTGTAGAGGTTAACCAAAGGATGTTAAATTGATGTGTGTGCCATATCCCAGGATGCATTGCGGCTTCGTGTTGGATGTTCTTGGGTAGGAAGGTCCTTCCTTATTTCAGTTTGTACCACACTCCCCCACCAACGTAGCCTGCCTGGAAACATTAATACCGCTTTTAATTTGGCATCTGAGACAATAAAAGAAAGGTGTTAAATCAACATGTTTTTTTCTTATGTTTTAATTTATTTACCTTTTTTATTTCTCAATGGAGTCTAACTGTTTCAACGATTAAAGCATAGATGATTATATAGGCTTAAGTGACATTTTACAGCGCAAAACACGTCTGTGCGTTAACTCTAGAGTTGCGGTTTTTAAAACATTGAAATTCTCAAAAGGAAGAAATGGTGCTGTTGACTGTGGCGGACAAGTGCAATGTACTGTATCTCCACTAGGTGGCAGCATACATACGTCAATAGTAAAATCCACACTTTGTGTGGATCAAGAGTACTAGTTTGCCTTTTTGAAAGCAACAAGTATCACTTTGGCAATAGCAAACTACATTCATTCACATAAAACACAAGTGGTTTACAGAAGAAACCTGCCCACAAGGCTTAGAAACAGTGCAATCTTAGTATAATTAGAATAAAGCGTATAAAGTGAAACCATGATGCTCTGCTCGTCTTCCTCAATGTCCTGCGCAGGGTAGCCCTGCACCGTCATGATGTCATCATGATGTCACTCTGATGTCATCGCCTCTCGCGTGTCATCGCCTCCTCGCACCTGGAACCTTTAAGCAAGCATGACCTCATCGTCCCCGGCTCTTCACCTCTCATCTCGTGTGTGTGTGTGTGTGTGTCAGGCGTGTGTGTCAGGCGTGTGTGTCAGTCGTGTGTGTGTGTGTCGGGCGTGTGCGTCAGTCGTGTGTGTGTGTCGGGTGTGTGTGTGTGTGTGTGTGTGTGTGTGTCAGTCGTGTGTGTGTGTGTCGGGCGTGTGCGTCAGTCGTGTGTGTGTGTGTGTGTGTGTGTATGTATGGTCCACTCCAACAGGTTCTAATCCAGTACAGGTCCACCCCTCTCCCCCAAAGTCTCCCCCTCAGCCCTCCCCCAGACTCTCTCCTCCCCCGCCTCCCCCAAGGTCTCCCCCCCGTCCCCCTCAGCCCTCCCTGCAGTCCACAAAGTTGCCGCGGATCCAGTAGCAGATCTGGGCGTACTTGAGCGGCGTGAGCCTCACGGCCACGTTGAACTCCTTGGTGGCGCCGTCCTGCTCCACCCACTGGTGTCCCGAGAACACGCCGATCACCTTCCGCTCCCAGCGCCGCCGCCGCCGGTCCCACATGCGCGCGTACACGCCCGAGCCGCTGGCGCCGGGCTGCGCGTCGCAGTGCTGGTACAGCAGGTCGGCCGTCTCCTCGCCCGCCGCGCAGAAGCGGTACACCAGCTGGCCGCGCCGGTCGTTGTCGAAGCCCGAGAACTGCACCCGGCGGCCGGGCAGCCGCTGGGCGGGCGGGCTCACGCCCAGCCGCATGTGGCGGCGCTTGTGCGGCTTCTTGAGCTCCAGCAGCGCGTAGTCGTAGTCCATGCCGATGTCGTTGGCGTTGCCCTTCACCCAGCCCTTGGGCACGTGCGTGCGCTTGGCGCGGATCCACTGGAAGCGCATCTTGTGGTTGGACGGCGGCGAGTAGTAGGCGGAGCCCAGGGCCGTCTCGGCGTGATTGGTGGAGTTGGCGGAGGAGGAAGGGGAGGGGTCTCGTTGGCTGGGCCGCAGGAAGCCCACGCGGAGCTTCTGGGCGCCCTTGACGTAGTTCTTCCCGTCGTGGACGCAGTGGGCGGCGGTCAGCACGTGGCGCTCGCCCACCAGGGTGCCGGAGCAGCCGGTGGAGAGCTTCACCGCCACGGAGAAGGGGTACTGCAGCAGGTGGTCCCGCCCCGCGATGCTGAAGCGCCCGTCATGGCCGAAGATCTGCCGCCTCCTCCGCACCGGCGCCTTGGGGGTCTTCGTCGGGGGGGGGGCGGCGGCGGCGTCCGCGACGAGGTACGCCGGGCTGGTGTCGGCGCGGGGGTCGTAACCGTAGATGCCGACGGCGGTCTCGGTGAGGTGGCCGTTGCTGTGCAGCGTCTCGAAGGCCAGCAGCTCCCGCAGGTCCCAGTAGCTCGGCCGGGGCGCCGCCCGGTGGCACTCTGGGTCGCAGGGGGAGGTGACCTCCAGGTGGGCGGGCGACAGGAAGCTGGGGTCGGGGCGGGCGTCCGTCTGCAGGGGCAGGACCACCGGGACCCGCTGGAGGTGCCACTGCTGGCGGGCCGACTGGACCACGGCTGGGAGGAAGAGGAGGGGGAGGAAGAGGAGAGGGAGGGCAGACCTGTAAGGGGGGGAGGGAGAGGTCGAGACAGGTGATGAGAAGTTCTCAAAGTTTTGTGGAGTCACCTTAACTTTACTTGTACTCTTATCTTAAAGATGGATATTGCGTGTCTTATAGAAAGCAAACAAGATGTATACGTACGCACGTAAACAACATTCAACAATAATGGTCAATAATACTAGAAAATGCTATGTAGGCAAACGCAATACCAGAGACAATAACGATAATCCATGCCCAGAAATCAGTCAAGGGTAGAAAATAGTTTGAAATAGAAAGATCAATTTTCCTTCTTTAGGATCATTTCTAGATGATTTGTATGCTTCTCCGGGCTTGCATGGTTAAGTTTTATTTTTGCCACACCCAATGCGCCTCAGCTCATCCATTTCAGCCCCAAACAAGAGTTGAACAGAGTTGTTTTGCTTTTCAGTTTGTTTAGAAACCAGACATGTGAGGCATTTTAGAGTGGGAATATAAATATGAAACGACTGTTACCATAGAAATATGCCCGTGTGGAAAGATACTGTATAAAAGATTTTTTAATTATTTATTCTCCAACATGGATGGGACTGATTAAATATGAATGTGATGCTCAAGAGTCTAGATATGTTTTTGGAAAAAGTTTGTTTGAAATAGGCGTTATCTTATATCTTTATCGTATACCTTATCACACGATAGGCCTAAATTAAAACGTCCCTGACACCCATCTGCGCACCACTTGCCGACAAATAAACGTCCTCCAATTATATAAAATATGCAAATCAGGCAATAAACACCCTACCACTTACCGCGAGAGCTCTCCCCTCGGGCGCATGGTTTTCGTCCGCAGGTGAATCGCTGACAGACGGTCTAGAAAAAGAGTTGCAAAGTTGTTTTTATCACCCACGAATCGGAGGAAAACGACCCTCGGACGTGAATGAAGGCGGTTATGTGTTATAACAAGCGGTACGCATACTTTTTAAATATGTATTCCTCCGTCTCTGAGGAGTTAATTCCAGTCGGTTCCCGTTAAAAAGTGCTCGCCGTGCTGTGACAGTGTGGCCGGTCGCCGCTGTGGGTTCAGTGTAGGTGGTGCATTCATTCCTCTGCGACCAGACGAGCTCCGCTGATTGGGGGAGAACCTGCCGCGGTCACGTGAGTGTAGCCGGCCGCTCCAGGGTGGGCCGGTTTATAGATATCAACAGGGTTCGGGTTTTTGTATGATCATGTGCCTATAATAACACCTATAGTAACGTGCCTATAAATAAGTAGCCTAGTTAATGATCATTCTCGAGAAAGTGTCCCAGAGAAACTTGAAGAAGGCTCATTAAGTTAATATTGCATCCTGTCGTTATTTTTTCCATTTTGATGCAGGCTGGCTTCAATTTACGCACGGCAGCGTCTTTTTTATTGCTTCTTTAATTTATAATTTCCACAGTGTGTGTGTGTGTGTGGTTGTGTTAATAAAACCTTTGCATTATTGGTTCACATTAAACAGTGGGTTCTTCCATTGTCTTTTGCAGTGAAAACCCTGAAGGAATCACTTACGTGTAAAGAGATGACCTCCTGCACAATCTCCCGCACAACCCAGCCCTTCAAACAGCGACGCAATCTTTATAATAGTATTCAGGCCGGTTATTAAGTTATTATATATAATGGTCACCGATAGAATTCACAGATGCCCTGACAGTAAGATGCCTCGAATAGAACGTCACTGACTTTAGAATGACGCACTTGGAACAAACGCACACAGGCAGTATAGGTGTGTGACTCCACTTGTGTAGCACTTTGTACCACTGTTTTGCACACAAAAAGCGCTCTACAGATCCAGTTTGATTTGGATACTCCAGAAAGCAGAAGCGGGGTTCTGAGTGCTTGTTTTGAGGCGGGTGGGCGGGCGGTAGGGCGGGTCGTCTTGGCGGTCGCTGGTCCCTGCCGCGGTGCCGCTGGCGGTGAAACCCGAGCCGGCAGCGGCGCGGCGTTCTTCACTTCTCTGTAGTTGATTAGCGAGCCTCACCTCTGCCAGGATGAGGGGTGGACCCCCTGGCTCAGCCCCCGGCCGTTATTACCCCTCCCTCCTGGTCACACCGATCACAGCTCCCCAGGGCTCCCATTGAAACACACACATTGAAACACAATGCACGATGACGCACACACACACACACACACGGAATTGCACTCGCTTGTACACTCATTGATATGCACATGCAGAAAACAAACACATGTACACAAACAAACACACAATCACGCACAATCACATGGACAAGAGCAATCAAGCACACAGAAAACCACACGGTCTCTCAAGCATGCAACCTCAAAAGCCCAATCATCCAAAACCTGTGAAGCAGTGTCAGGTATCATCACAAGCACACCAACACAGAACCTCAAACCACACACACACACACACACACACACACACACACACACACACACACACACACACACACACACTCGTCCAGATCCCCTCCCTCTCTCCAGGGTTGAATTTGGTTTCTGATCTCTCTTCAGTCGTCCCAGTTCTGCTGGATCAGTCAACCCTGCACTGACTGTAGTTCTGCTCTCCCATGACTCATAGAAACAGTTATCCATATTGTTTCAGTTAATCTGGTCCTCTGTGTCTCTCAGTCTATTCACCGGCTGTTCAACCAGCCCAGGAAGTCTCGGCAGGGAGCTTAGGTGAATAGAGCACCACAGCGTTTCCCAACCTGCGGGTAGGCACCCCAACTTTGGGCCACCTCATTTGCATATGGGGTCACAGGCCTACACCTGAGGTAGGTCCCAGACGAGAAGGTTTGAAGCCACAGACAAAGACCTTCCCCACAGACACCGCGTCCCAGAAGGACAGGTTTCGGCTGGCAGACTCACGGATTCTGTTTAGGGAGGATATTGCGATTGTCTTGTATTGTTATGAAAGGGGACATTTGTTTGGCTACGTCCACTGTTGTCAAGGAGACCAACATTCCCCAGAGGGCTGTTCCATGTTAATTGTTGTCATCCTCCTCCGCTGAGAGTGCTTTGGACCGCAGACAGTCAAACGTTTAGTCTCTCTCTCCCCCGTCTCCCCCTCACTGCCTATCTTTTTCTCTCTCTCTCTCTCTGTCTCTGTCTCTGTCGTGTCCCACTTTGCCTTCTCAGTCTGTTTCTATCTCCCTGTTGTATTACTCTCTCATTTCTCTGTCTCTCTCTCTCTCTCTCTCTCTGTCTCTCTCTCTCTCTCTCTCTCTCTCTCATATATATCCGACTCTCATTCTTCAATGTTTTTCCACTTTTGTAATCCTCTCTTCCATCCTGGACGTCCGGCCCAGTCCTCTGCTCTCCGGTCCCCGGCGGCTCGTTCAACAGCTGCTTGGCAGGACAAACCGCCAGAGAAGCCATTTCAGATACGAGGCTTTGCAGTGCAGTGCGGGGAGAATGCAACCAAGTACTCAGCCCAAGAGTTAGGATCTTCCTCTTGGCTTCAATCCTGTCAGTGCACCTGCCTGCCCCTAGGTCAGAATCATTAGAGGACCATCATTTGTCTGTATATGTTAACATATAGGGGGGATATAGCAGGAAGAATGTGGCAGACAAAATGTTCCAACCGTCTTCCCTAGGGGAGGAAGGGAATGATCCCACTGAAGAATTATTACATGGGGGGCTTCCCAACGGGTCAAAGTAGACACATAACGAGTAATACCAAATGAAGCGAGACCAAAGACGACTCTGTATCCAGTGGAATGGATCAAGAGAATGGGAATCTCCCCCTGTCACATGTTCCCCGGTCCAGAGTAGATGCTGCTGACCCTCAGACCCAGGCTGCTGAAGAGCCTCCAGACCCAGCCAGCTGAGCCTCAGACCCAGGCTGCTGAACGGCTAGACCCAGGCTGCTGCAGGCCCTCCAGACCCAGCCAGCTGACCCTCAGACCCAGGCTGCTGCTGAGGGTTCAACGATGATGGAAGTAATGATGGTGTTGATGAGGTTAAACAGTTGGGTGATGGGGCCGATGAGGTTAAACTGTAGAATAATGGAGTTATACGTTAACAACAATAATTGAAGCAACGCTTAATCGCCACCCAGAAGCTCTGCTATAACATAGTAGCGCTGCTGGATCCCAGGTTACTGTTGGTCTAACAGTGGCCCTGCTGGAAGAGCAGTGTTAAATGATGGAGGTTAACCAGTGCTTCTGATGGCACAACAGTTGGATGCTCCATGTTTCCATGCAACGTCGTGTTGAAGAGGGACCCTGGGTAAGCCCCTCTGATGGGGCCAGGCCCCCTGGCGTATCCTCAGTTGACTCATACTTCTGACAGACACTGAGGAATATGTCTTTTGTCTGCCAGTACCTTGGGTCTATTGCTGTTGTTTCTCTTTTTCAGTCTGGTATAATTTGGACGGTGAAAAGGTTCAATTAGGTTTGGATTCTGTTTACATTTTTTCCATAATTTACTTAACCCTTTGCTCGAACCTCCTAGTTCTACCTCTTCCCCTTTAGATCCTATATTTCCCTCGTTTCTTCTACTCTCAACTCTTCTCCCTCCTCTTCCTCTACCTCTCCCCCCCCCTTCCTCTATCTCTCCTCCTTCTCTACCTCTCCTCATCTATCTCTCCTCCTCCTCCTTCTATACCTATCCTCCTCTTCATGCCCCTGCTCATCGCCTCCTCTCCTTCCCCCCTCACTACTACTTCGCCCCCCTCTTCCCTCCTGTTGAATCGTCTTCATGAGGCCGGGGAGGCCGGACAATGTGTGTCAACCCATCTTCTGATGGATGTGATTAAACTTGTAATAAAATATAGAGAAGGAGGCGCCGATCTCAGCCTGGAGGAAGAGCAGGCTGTCTCGGTGGCATTCAACCATCTGATAGTTTGCTGGTGGCCTTCTCTCCCTCTTCCTCTATCCCCCACCCTCTCCCTCTCTCTATCTCCCACCCTCTCCCTCTCTCTGCCTCCCCGAGCATGTGGTTTGATTGAACACGTTACCACCACGCCATATCTGCTCAGATCTTTTTATAGACGCACCAAAGGCAAATTACTGATCTTTTATTGGGTATGAAAGCTATCTACTGTGAGGTCTTATGAGGTTTGAACAACTGTCAACACTTTCAAGAGATAAAGGGACAAGTAAGAAGGACCTTTTCCAATGCCTGTAGCATAAACATAATAACATGAACATTTAGGACAAAATTTGTCTATCCAGATATCTTGGTCGAAGTTGCTGGTAAAAGTTTGTCATCCGTACGAAAAACACTTCAGTTAAAGTAAAAAAGTAGCCCAAATACAAAATATTTATATGGGTTAGAATGTATTTAAGTACGATGGTAAAAGTAAAGAATGACATGTATAGGTATATATGTCATTATATGTAATATAATATTTCCAGTATAGGTCCTCAGTAGTCGTGCGGTAGAAGAGGAAGAGTATGTGTCGTACCACTGCTTTTGCTGTAGCTGACGGACATATGGTTCTGATTTTCCAGCATTATTTGGGCTTGATGTTCCTAAACTTCAGAAAGTGTGAGTGAGCGTACGCATGTGTACGCCAAAGGCTGAAAGGTACAGAGGTGTGCCAGAACACGACCAGAAGAATCTTCAGAGTTCGCTGACCTGGTAACCGCGAGGGTCCCTTTTGAGAAGTTGGAGGCGGTTGCCAAGGAAACGGTTGTCAGGAATGATTTATCCTACTGGTACGCCAAGGTTTCATCACAGCAGTGCCCTCTCTCCTGTCCGCCCAGTTCAACCGCAGCAGAAACCTCTTCCAGTTGGACCACGAAGACCGCTCTGAACGGGGCAGGCTGCCAGAGGTTTAATGAAAGCACATAGATCTGGTCACTTCAGCCCGGCCTACCTCGGCTCCCAAGTCAGGCAAGAGCTGAGTTAATGCCCCTTCTGTGAAACGACTTGCAGCATTACACACAGCAGGTCTATAAACCAGGCCTCCCACGGGCCGAATGTGATTTATTAAGCAATTTCTATGAACATCAGTTACTAAAACTCACATGGCAAATGGCTTACAGTAATTTCGGATAATGCAGGATTTATGATACAGTCTATATTAAATGCCAATTAATTCCATTACCAAGGAAGAAAGAATGAAAATAGGCAAGCCATTGTCAACGCGCATATACTGTTTGCTGTGTGACGGAAGGGTCCGAATGCAAATGTGGTCCAACTTGGGACGTCAGTTAGCGAGCATGTCAATGGAAGGAATGTATTCATCCAATGCACACTGTGGCCCAGGGACCTCTGACTGTGTTTTTCAAACATGCTAGCTTTTCTCACGATCCAAGACGCTGAGTCACCGCTAGCATGCGCCCATACCCCGGAGAATGGCCTCACGCAGCTCACCGTGACTCCTCTAATCACACCATCTGATTCCCCTCCATCTTGGACCTTGATCATTCTTCATCTTAGCTCTCAAACTTTGATCCACCTCCATCTTGGGTCTCCTCCATCTTGGACCTGCGACATCTTGATTGTCGCCCGTCTTGGATCTGAAATATCTTTTAGGAGTTTGATTGAGTGTCAGGGGCTTACTCAGGGATATTATTCAAATATTTCTTTGTGACTCATGCAGGAAATTTGACTGAGTCCTGAGTCCTCATGGGGCCCTGTTTCAATCAGATCTGTGTGATGGGGAGACGGTTTCCCCACACCCTCCTCCACACATCTTGAGATAGTTGCTTATCCAGAGCCAGGGGTTTAAGCAGGTTGTTTTGGTTTGGGAGAGAATGCCACACAGCACCATGTGAGTATTTAGAAGTACCATCTGTCTAAAATACATGCCTTTTCTTTGTATAGAAGGAAAAGTTAAGCCAAGACAGAGCTGCTAGAGGAGACAGGTGTCAAGGACACTACAGCTTAAAGTTGTACAGGACTCAATGGTCCAAATCACTAAATACATCACAGCTGTGAGGTTTTACAATATGTTTATCCAACCCTTTCCAAAGTGAAGTGAATTCAGATACATGTCACTAAGGACGTTCACAGTTAGGCTACGGACGTCAGGAATCGTGCTCAGTAAACCTTTGAGCAAGGCAGTGAAACAACAATCTTTCCTCTTTCCTGCTGCAGGTCATAAGTCGTAGGAGTGTGAGTGTAAGGAAAGACAAGTTTGTCATATTTAGATGGGGATGACCAACCTAACCTTAGATGAACCTGAGGGGACTCCAGTATCTTCTCATGGTCCATGTGACTCAGACAGGCACGACATCATCTAAACAATGACGGTCATTCTTCTTTTCTGCGACGCTCTCTTTTTTTATGTGGGCGCATCTGACATTTTATTGAGTGTGTGTGTGTGTGTGTGTGTGTGTGTGTGTGTGTGTGTGTGTGTGTGTGTGTGTGTGTGTGTGTGTGTGTGTGTGTGTGTGTGTGTGTGTGTCTGTTTGGGATTAATTATGTTAGTGATATTGCCAAATGCTCATTTCTAACCACAGGGGTAAAAGTTCAGCATTGCAAGAGTATGGAATGATATCATCATAATAACCAAATCAAATGAGTGTGCTAGTGTGTATGTGTGTGTGTGTGTGTGTGTGTTTCTATGTGTGTGTGTGTGTGTGTGTGTGTGTGTGTGTGTGTGTGTGTGTGTGTGTGTGTGTGTGTGTGTGTGTGTGTGTGTGTGTGTGTGTGTGTGTGTGTATGTATGTGTGCATGACAGCGTGTGCGCGGTTGCGTGGGTGTGTCTTACCCTCCGTCCTGACCTCCGGGGGCTGAGCCTGGGACATGACTTCCTGCCAGGGCAGCATCCCCCTCTCGTGCCAGCTTGTTTTGGACCAGGCTCCGTTCCTCTGGAGGTCCTCCCAGAATCCTCCCTGCTCCCCCAACAGCCCACTCCACCCTCCAGGGTCCCCCGGCCTCTTCTGACTCACGGGGAGTGTGGAGAGCCGCGAACAACTAAGTTGATTTGTGAGTTTACTGCAGATTACCGAGTGTCCTGGGAACGTTTCCTGTTTCCTCCAGTGGTTTGTGATGTGCCTCCATCCGGTCGCCGGTGACCTTCATCGCCCGGCCATCTTGGCTAAACTCTGAATTAGCACCTTAGCTTCCACGCCCAGACACCCGGTCGAAGCTGCACTCTGTTGTCACGGCACCAGCTGTGTATTTTATTGAAGCCAACTTTTTATCGTGTGCCTTGTTGGACACGATGGCCAACGTGTGAAATTGCAGTTTTTCACACTTTCTTATATTTCACACACTCCCATGGAAGCAGAGATCAGAAGCAGAGCATGTTATGAAACTGAAATATGTGCTGCGGCAAAAACGAAGGCATGGGTTTGTGAACCATTATAAGGCCCATTTGACTCCCCTTTCGAGGTTGGAACATTATTTCGACACCGACTTGCATCTGCTTTCAACCCAATCCACATCCCAACACACTTTGGTAAGTAAAACCAGTTTGCTTTTACAAGGCCTTCACGAAAACCGGCTTTTCCCCCATGCTGGGAAACACTGGGTTCATGCAACCCGTGTAAATGTTTAACTACCACGGTTAAATGTTACTAGGGTAGGAGTCTTGGATCTGAATACAGATTCACTGTAGCCTGCAGTGTTCCGTTGGTGACGTTAACCAGCTAGTCCTATCAATTCAATTTGTGTGTGTGTGATTGGTGGGGGAGTGGCTTAAACAAAGTCATTTGAGTTAAAAATGATGGTGCTTCACTTCCTAAAGATGGTGTAAGGTCTATACAACCATTGACAAGCTTAGTAACACGTTTCCATCAAAAGTGAAAAAATGAGGGTGGAGAAGGAGCGATCTGGTTTTAATACTTTAATACTGTATGACTATATCAAAGTCCTCCTTTTCAGAAAAAACAAACCGATGTGAACAGTGACGTTAGAGTCTGTGTTCTACTGTAAGGCCTTCAGGACTTCAGATCGGCCCAGGGGTCCAGGAGAGGCAACGTGTGCGAGGAATTTTGCGTTGGAAAACCAATAAAAGCCGCATTCCTGTCCTCGTATTCAGCAGCAGAGGATGGATAGGATGACATCAGAGGAGTGTTGGTGAGGAGCAGCGTGGGGGTTGGAGACGCGGTGGTGATGGACCGAGGGGGGCGCGTGTCATGGGGGGAATGAGGCGTCCGTCAAACAGAGAGACTGCTCTGTTTGGTATTGAGGAGAGACATTATTATCGGCTTGGATCAACGATCAATGGTGCCAAGAGAATAAGCCCGCGGCCCTACTGTGACCACAAACACACACGCATAGACGGGCGCACAAACACATACACACACACTCCCTCTCTCTCTTTCTCTCGCTCGCTTGCTCCCTCCCTCCCTCCCTCGCCCTCTCCCTCTCTCTCCCTCGCCCTCTCTCTCTCTCCCTCTCTCCCTCTCTCTCTCTCTCTCTCTCTCCCTCGCCCTCTCTCTCTCTCTCTCTCTCTCTCTCTCTCTCTCTCTCTCTCTCTCTCTCTCTCTCTCTCTCTCTCCCTCTCTCTCTCTCTCCCTCGCCCTCTCTCTCTCTCTCTCTCTCTCTCTCTCTCTCTCTCTCTCTCTCTCTCCCTCGCCCTCTCTCTCTCTCTCTCTCTCTCTCTCTCTCTCTCTCTCTCTCTCTCTCTCTCTCTCTCTCTCTCTCTCTCTCTCCCTCGCCCTCTCTCTCTCTCTCCCTCCCTCTTACAGACAATGGCATGCGAACACACATGCATACACATTCTTATAAAGACAAATAATCCAACAAGAATTAAATGGATGAAACTGCTACTGTTATGATAATTTAATGTCATCATGCATAGAGATACAATTTTTTGAAAACTGTGTTGAGGGAAACCTTGTTTTTTACCATGACGACGGAAGACAACGACGCTACAGATGAGGATGTGAAGTAGCTGGTGTGTGTGGGACTGCAATGTGTCTGTGTGTGTGTGTGTGTGTGTGTGTGTGTGTGTGTGTGTGTGTGTGTGTGTGTGTGTGTGTGTGTGTGTGTGTGTGTGTGTGTGTGTGTGTGTGTGTGTGTGTGTGTGTGTGTGTGCATATGTGGGGGGGGGGGGAACGCAATGTCCGCTGTGTGCTCCACTCTTTTCTCTAACACACATTTCTCTGTCGTTCCGCGCTGCCCAACCCAGTGTCCACCAACAGAACTTTGGTCTCCGTGAAACGCATCGTATCCATGGAAACCCCCTTGACAACCGGCCAATGATTGA